>NW_028230443.1:21596340-21760807 GCF_043228905.1 Azolla caroliniana
GTACCACTACATAGCTCGTGTTCGAGACAAAAGGAATAGAAGAAAGAAACCTACATCAACATAATGAATACTCAAATGGGGAGCACTCTCCCTAGCGAGAAGTTGGACAGAAAGAACTTTGCATCTAGGGAGTACAAGATGCACCAATACCTTGGCCAAGGCTATTGGGGCTACATTCAAGGAATACAAGAAAATCGACCCGGCCCAACGACTCCCGAATACTCAACATGGGAGCAAGCCGCAAGCCGCAAGACGAGTGATGTATTTCTTGGCGACATGTGTCCATGGCCACATTCTTGGCTACATTCGAGAAGCCAAGACGTTGAAGGAAGCGTGGGAGTATTTAAGGAAGATTTTCACAGCTAACACAACTGCAGGAAAGCTTCAACTCTGTCAAGAGTTGAACAACATCCAACAAAGGGATATGTCCATCACAAGCTACACCTTGAAGATCAAGGAGCTTTGTGACTTGGTTGGCTCAATAAAAGTCAACGTGGAGGATAATGAGATGGTGCAAATATGCCTAGGCGGCCTTGCACCATGGTTTGGCGCAATGAGAACTGCCATCATAGTAAGGGAGAATCCTCCCTTTTTCTTCAATCTTCAATCAATGCTATTGGTTGAAGAAAATCATGTTCGAACGAAGAGCAACGCCTTGGAAGGCCAACGCCCCCGGACGAAGGAAGAGGACACGATTGAGCAAGAAGAGGCCAATTCGGCAAAGGACGAGGTAGACGAGGTCTGACATGTGAAAACAACTCCCAAGTTCGGCAAGAAAACGGAAACAATCGAGGAATGTTCGGAAGAAGGGGGAGCTTCCCTACAACGACTATATGGTATATCACAATGCCTTTATGATGAAGGTGGTAGTAGTTTGAGAACCATAAATTTTTTCTGAGGCAGCCAAGGATCCACGATGGGTCGAAGCAATGAACAAGGAGATGTGGACACTATACAAGAACGAGACATGGGATCTCGTTCCCCACTCACTACACAACAAGGTGATTGCCTGCAGGTGGATTTACAAAGTGAAGTATAATGTCGACGGCTTTGTCAACCGCTACAAAGCCCGACTCGAAAGCCCGACTCGTAGCGAGAGGATACACACAAACACATGGAGTCAACTATGAAGAGATCTTGGCCCCGGTGGCAAAGATGATGACTGTACAGACCGTGATTGCACTTGCAGTAGCAAAAGGGTGACACCTCCATCAAATGGACGTCAAGAACACCTTTCTTCAAGGCGAATTAGAAGAGGAGGTGAGCATGGTACAACCGCCCGGCTTCGAATCGAGCACCCATTTGAAAGCAGTCTGCCGAATAAAGAAGCCACTCTACGGCCTTAAGCAAGCATCGTGTGCTTGGCATTCGAAGAACACACAATATCTTCATCAGATAACTCTCTCTACATAAGAAGTGATTCAGGAAGTTTGATTGTCATCATTCTATACATGGATGATCTGGTCATTGGAGGTGAAAATCTAGATGACATCAACAAGTTCAAGTCCCTCTTGTCACAACAACCAAGAGAGAAGATATAGTGACAGAAGAAAGGTATAAAGAGATCACAAGAAGAGAGGAATGAAATGATAAGAGAAGAATGAATGTATTAAAGTAGAATGAGTATGGATACAAGATAGGCGATGAAAGCTTAAGACTGGTGTTGATTTGAATTGATTTGAGAGTTCATGTATGCCCTTATTTATAGGTTCCCATAGAATAGCCTAGAGATTTCTATAATGTTCTAGAATGTTCTTCACCTAGAATATTGTAAGATGTTCTAAGATATTCTAGAATGTTCTAGAATGTTCCAGAGTATTTACAATAATCAGTGTATTACAAGAAGTAGCTTTTATCATCTCATATGATCATGGGCTATCTTAATGGTGGGGTTGCTGATTATGTATTACAAGGTCTTGGGTTCAAGCCCAGGTGAAGCCATGATGTTTATGTATTCATGACACCATCTCCCCTTCGCGAACGACGAGTGGAAGTCGGCGTTAACAAAGTAGGGCCCGATTTGTTTGGATAGCGGCGATGGAAGTCGTCGACAAGAGCTTGAGCATTAGAATCATTATTGACGGGTTCCCAAGTGCGATCACTCGAAGGATAGCCTACCCAATCAACCAGATAATAGAGCTTATTGCGCACAATCTTAGAATCAAGAATAACAGCTACCTCATATTCGGGGCCGTCAGCAAGTTCGACAGAGGGCGGAGGTGGCACGACTCAATTAAGAATGGAAGAGGTGTTAAGCCGCATGTGTGCTGGAAGGTTAAGATGAAAGGTTGCATCATTAATCCACGCCGTGATGAGAAAAGGACGTAAGCGCTGATAATCGAGTTTCTCACAAGGTCGAGTAGTCTTGATGTGACGACGAAGCAACCATACTCGGTCACCAACCTGAAAAGGAGACTTAGAACACGTTCGCGTTCACAAGTGGAAGGATTGCGCATTCCACTTGTAGAATCTTCTTAAAACGAAGAAAATACACCCTCTCTACAATAATTGGATGCACTGGTATCACATGTTCCTCAACTTGATAAGAATTTGCAAATATAAAAATACATGATAGATCTACGAGTGGAGATCATTAGAAATCATGCAAGTTTAGACATGTTGATAAGTTAATGTATCTAAATAAAGTTCAACTATGGCTCAATATGGCACTATTGTGCGACAAGGGAAACACTAACTTAAAGACTTATATTAATTAGGTAGGTTTTACAAAAATATGAGGTGTACTTGTATCCATACTAATAAAATGAGATATAATTTATACTTTGACCCATACGTGCATGTATGTAATTGTCGAAAATGTAGGATAGTGCACATTAGGATAAGTGATTGGAATAACTAACTTATTAAAGTATTCAATACTTATATTAAAAGTTGATCTAATCTATTCCTCAGTTTGTTCATATGGGATCAAACCATATGTGTATATAATTGTGCACAATGTAAGGCAGTGAACTTTAGGATAATGTCGTGGAAATAACAAACCTATTAGGCTTTCATACCTGTATTTAAAATTGATCTACTCTATTGCTTAGGTGATTCACACAAGATCAAACTCCGAACGATAACGCAACTGGAACCATTATCAACACACTACACAATCTAAGCAGCAATGGAATAGAAACATAATAGTTTTAACAATATAAGACAAAGATCCATAATAACAACATGGACAGTCATGGCAATAATTATAGGGCCATGTTCTGTTAAGGTTAGCTTGGACCAAAATCAGCCTCCATTTAAGCTAGTTCATGTTTCTCCATAAGTTTGGTAGTCAGCTATGCACGCGGTGAAACCAATATCATAAATCTACTAATCAAGTATATAAAAATAAAATTGAAACATATAGATGATTATAAAGAATAGAATCCACTAGGTAAAACCCAAAATTTGTATTAATAATGTGAAATCTTAACAAATCGTCAGTGTCATATTCTTTATAGAGTCTATTACATAGCAATCAATTCATCAACGTCATTTTCTTCATCATCTTGTGTAGAACTGTCTTCGGCTATACGTGCATTGGTTTCCCCTGTTAGCCGAGCCAACGAAATATCTTCTATAAGCTCATCATCAAGCTCTATTAGCTCCCCCGGTTCGCCGGCTAACGGAGGAATAGGCTCTCGCGAAGCAGGTTGAAACCATTCTGTATTGGCGAGGTTCTTTGCACCGACCTCCTCATCCTGGTCTGGGCACTCCCACAAAGCCTTAATCCGCATATTAATAAATATAACTTGGTCCTCGTCCTTCTCCAATGCAACTGTATTTCTAAACAGCTTCAATGCACATGCTGACGTAGTTCCTATGATGTAAGTAACAAGAAGATTTAGTTGTCAAACGAAAAAAAGTGATTGGTTATCTCAAGATCGTTACCCTAGTTCGAGGAATACCTGTGCCAGAAAAGAGATCTAACATCCAGTCTCCTTCGACAGAAAACATCTCGATCAAGCGCATCATAAGTCGTTGAGGTTTTTGGTATGGGTTGACAAGTCCCCGTTCTGTCGTGGTGACATGTCGCAATTTCCGAGTCACTGCTGGATATACCAACAGATTTGAACCTCCCACTTCATTAGAATGCTCTTTGATTCTCTGTTTTTTAATTTCATCGAAGTAGCCAACCGTTATGTATTCAATGGCATTAACGAACCGAAAAGTTGGCCCTCTATTTACATTGGTCTTGATCCTATAAAAAATAATTCATCGAGTTAAGAATAGATTCAACAACCTTAAGAATTGCAATATAATGAAAGACACCTATAAATAATCCTTACCATGCAAGGTTCTCGATGCCATGGCAACGAGATCTCAAAGCTTGAGCTACCGAGTACCCTTGGTCCATACTATGAAAGACAACTATTCGCCACAAGGATGCGGTCGTTAGCTCAGCGAAATCCTTGACCATCTTCTCCAATTGTTTAAACCTAAACGGTTCATCGTCGTATGATGACCCAGCCATTCGAAATCCGTAAGGAATATCCGCAATCATTAGCGTATATTCCTTCTTTGGCACCTTCTGGATCAAGTCGATGACATCACCGCAAACCACATTGTAGTAAAGATCTCTCGTAATATCTTTTTTGTGGCTAAATTTTTTAAACGAGCCATCTTCCTCCATTTCGTACGCCTTGACTAAGCGACGATCCTTTTCTTTTCTGGCTCGCTCGAGATGTGCAAGGAAGGATGTAGGGAAATCGTGTATATCCTTCACTTCTCCTTGTTTCTTGCCTCGACACGGTTTCTAATAGAAGCAATAGGACATCAGGTATTATTATACAAGCTCTACATATGATGAAAGGGTAATGAAAAAACATCAATACTAACCCAATCCTTGAATGCAATAAAATACTCTGATAACGCCTTATACGAAGACGTTAGAGGATAATCCTCGGTCACTTGTTCCCAAGTTATACATCCAAGTTGTTTCATTATTACTTCTTGGATCTTCATGTACACCTTATGACTGTAAAATTAGAAATCAAGATTAGAACTTTGAATTACACCAGATAGACTACAATTTCAGTATTTGAAAGACTTATTGAACTCAGTGACCATTTCTTCAAGGCTTAAATCTTTCGCCACAACCCTTGACAAAACCGACACAAGAAGCTGCTCGTCCTTAATACCTTGCATCGCTCTCCATAGAGACAGCTTCATGTCGTCTGCCGCTTCTTCAATTGTCAAGTCAATTTTCTTGGCGGCTTGTGACTTTAATTCTAGTTGAGGGTCAACCCTACATTTCTTTTGTCGTTGACCCTTTACCTCCTTATTCTCCCACATTGAGAATATTTGATCTTGGAGGTCCCATACTTCTCCATCTCTAAACGCCAATTGAAACCAAGATTCATACTTTCGAAGACCATCGGACCTAACATTATCATCTACCACAATGCCGACTTCATGCAGACATTGACGTCGAAGGCCTGGATGTAACTTCACACCAAACTTTTGTTTCACATCTAAATACTCGTGGTGGAAGAACCGTTGTCGCAGTGTAGGTTGCACACTATGTGGAAATTATATTTTTGTCCCTCCGGATAGAGAATGGAGTGCTCGGTGAGAACCGGAAGAAAACGGCATACCGGCAAGGAGGAAAACGGCATACCGGCAAGGAGGAAAAACGGCATACCGGCAAGGAGGAAAACGGAAAACGGCATACCGGCAAGGAAGAAAACGGCATACCGGCAAGGAAGAGCCGGATAAAGAGACATAAATGTAAAAAGAAAGGAAATACTCACTACTGCGCAGGGCGTGATTTGAACTCTACACCTCCACATTGACAAACCCCAACCTTACCATTACATTAAATTATCTTAAGTGTTTTAAATATAGATTTAATATGTATAAGACCTTTATTTATGCATACCTTTATTAAAAGGTAAATCGTGTATTTCTTTAATAAATGAAAAAGAAAAAAAACACGAGACACTAAAAATAACTCATGCACATCTAGCGTGCATGAGCCCTATACTTAGGAAATAAAAAAAGCATCACATGCACATTTAGGGGACATGAACACTTTTTGTAAAAAAAAAAAGCATGAAGCCATGCTTAGCTCTTCTTTCCTTATATAAGGAGGAGAGAAATATGTAAAGGGTTGTTGATTATTTGGATTAAGAATTAATCAATACAAAAATTATTCGTGGGATTCACGATTTATACATCTACTTCTCTCTTAACACCCTAAGTACCAATTAATATAGTATACTCGTGTGATTCACGAGTTTCTTATCTTTCTCTTTGCTATTTACTCATAATTAATCTCTATCTCACGAACTTCTTTCTCCTAGTCCAAGACCTCTGTGGTTCCCACCCGACTCACGCAACGATCCGGAGCCGAAAGGCACGACACCGTATACGCTCAATAGACGACATTTTCTGCCTATAGTCATTATCATTATTATGGTCCCATGCCAACAGCTTAGCCTCTTCGGTTGTGAGCCCAACATAAATTTTGCACTCGGCATACTTGAAGAAGAAAGTGGTTGGATGTTCTCTCACAAGTTGCCGACGTGCCTCTGCTGAATGCGATCCACCAATGACAAAATAATTATATTGATCATGCTTTCTGATATCAAAATCTTCAATGGTTTCACATTCTTCAGGATCCACCATAACAATAAAAGGCACCACTGTGGCATGAGGATTAATTTTCATTTTTTTCTTGAGATTTTGAACATGCATGCGATGAGGCTCTCTAATCTCAAGTGGTCTTCGACCTGTTTTTTCATCAATAGGGGGCCGATGGATGTGTGTTATAGGCAAATTAAATACTTGCCCTTTCCTGACCAGCTTCCGTTGCATTAACTCTCTCCTTATTTTATTCTGCTCGGATGACAAGACACCCGAGGCCAGCTCGGCTCCTGACGTCCCCTTATTATCCTCTTCTTCATTTTCACTTGTCGAATCCGTATCCGACATTTTCGTTGTCTTCTTCTTGGCTGGTCTTGACTGGACTTTGGATACCTTTTTTGTGGCCTTCAAGTGGGAGGGCTCTTCATCTCTTAGAGTTACATGGCCTTGTATATAAGGCCTCAAGGTAACAATCAGGTTTTGTGAGTTATCAAGTGCTTTTTTGAACACTTCAGGCCCACAAGATTCCTTTACTAAAAGGTCTTCTGAAAGGAACACTTTGCGTACCCCCTTGGAGCACTCTATCATTACCAGTATGTTGGCCGAATCTGCATCTTCGTAATCAAATCGTAGAATTCGGCCATACATAAATGAAGTTTCTTTTCCTAGCTGCCCCTCACCCTTCTTCTTTGCTGTATACAATACGACTTTTTTCTTTGAGTCGACATATTGCATACACCATTCCTTGTCCGTTAGATCTCGGTCAGGAAGGTCTTCGCCTCCAGTAGCGGCAACAAGTTTCTTTTGGCTTACATCACTATGTGGCTGAGATTTTGTCTCTTCGTTAAAGAGAAGCTTTTTTCCTCTCTTCATGGTCTCAGGAGTTACCTTGGTCTGGGCTTCGATTGGAGAACCTTGTATGCGAAGCTTAATTTTCTTCATGGGTCGGTCTGACAGGTTCTCAAACGACCTATTTAAGAAAGTATATGCAAAAACATAAGTTAGACAGTCACGTAGATTGAAGTTGTTATTATAATGAAGAACAGTTTCCAGGAGCAGTAACATATTCAAAAATCTATTATAGGCAGGCCTATTCAACCTAGAAAATATATATCGTAATAAGTAAAACGGGTTATATATTCTTTTAAATAGTAGGTATGACTTATATAGATTCTAAACCTATATTGAGGAGAATTTGCCATAGTGAAGGCAATTTGTAGATCATTTTCTACTATTTAAAGCTAAAGTAGGTCATAAAACACCTATAATTAGAGCATGTATTTGTTTAAAAGTAAGTAAAGTCAACATAAAAAAGACTGATTTTGCCAGACAATTTGATATCATTTCCACCCCATAAACGAATTTTCTCTCTCAAAGCCTTCTTATATACAGGGACTCGATACGCCGTATCGAGTTCGTGTTTAAAGTGTAGGTTTTAAACACGAACTCGATACGCCGTATCGAGTTCGTGTTTAAAATCTACACTTTAAACACGAACTCGATACGGCGTATCGAGTTCGTGTTTAAAACCTACACTTTAAACACGAACTCGATACGGCGTATCGAGTTCGTGTTTAAAATTCAAACTTTAAACACGAACTTGATACGGCGTATCGAGTTCGTGTTTAAAACCTACACTTTAAACATGAACTCGATACGCCGTATCGAGTTCTTGAGAAACGAAACATATTTACAAAAATGTCCACAGTGTCAGAGGCCTACCTGGAGTCCTCGCGCTCGATTCTCTTGGAAGACATGGTTGATCGTGTTGAAGTGGAGGCGGAGATCGCGCTTTCGTGCTTTGTGCTCTGAGTGCTTTGTGTGCTCTGTGTGCTCTCTGCGTTCTGTGTGCTCTGTACGCTCTGTACGCTCTGGTGAGTGAAATATGATGAGGTCTTCCTATTTATAGGGATTGAACCCATGGTTAAAGTAACCATAGTCACCTTAACCAATGTTGGTAACTTTGAGGATAGTTAGTTTGTAACCATAGTCACATTAACTATAGTAACTTATGATTGTATTAATGATTACAAAGTCAAACTAACATATTGATCAATCTTTTATACTCATAACAACCTACAATCACTTCAAAGGTTATGAAGGAGACAATGATAGAGGTTCATGAATGTACCAATGATTGATTACTAAAAGCAACAATTTTTATGACTCTCAAATGTTATGTATTAAAGATGTGGGCATGAATTAACCAATGATTGATAAGTCTAATATTTAAAATGGTGAGCATTAAAGAACCAATGAGTGAGACGTTCTATATCAAAATGGGTGTCATTAATTAGCCAATGATTTTAACATTAATCCAACATATTCAAGGCTTGTTAATGATTAGTTTTATATTTTACTTGATTTAACATCATTTAGATCTAGTTTATATAATGATTGATAATTTAAGTTAAATTACTTTATTAAAAATAATTTTTAGATGTATTGTATTAATAGAATATTACATAATATAGACATTCTATTGATTTGGCTTTTGTTTAGAGAGAAGTTTATGTTTAGGGAGGAGTATATGGTTAGAGAGGAGTATAACTTAGAGAGCCCTATCTAGACCTTAAGCCATGAGTGAAGATTCACCGTTCTCGATTGAAGAATATTGTTTGTCATCAGACCCATCGTTTTCTACTGAAGAGTATTGTTTGTCAACAGAGTCACCATATTCGATTGAAGAATATTGTCTTTCGACCGACTCACCATATTCTATCGAAGAATATTGTCTAAGCTCATCTACAGGGAATGTAAATAATGACACATGTGAAGAGTTCTCTATTGAAGAATACGATATTAATAAAGATACCGAGAATGAAGGAAGTGCCCAGGAAACATTGAATAACATTGGCGATGGTCAGAACAGAGAATTAGACTGTAACAAGGTTACACCAACCTCTATGCAGGAAGAGAAATCTGGGAGCCCTATGCATATTAGAAGAATCCCACGAAGAATTCGTCTGGCTAGATTTAGCTTGGTGACATCAGATAAACAGATTGGATTTGATGTCAACAAAATATGTTGTGCCCGTTGTTGTATGTCTATGATTGGAAAATCAAAGTTGCGAGAATTAAGGCGATACTATTTTTCGATGACCGGTGATGAGCAAGACACTTACCTCGGATCACATATGCAACTAGTATCTGACAAATGTACGGGGATCAAAGTATCATTCGAGTATTATATCTTCCATGCGCAACAGATATGTAGAGTTGCATTCAAAATTGTGTTATGTGTTAGTAACATGCGGCTACATAGAGTACAACAACGTCTACTTAGCGGGGATCAGATGCTCAATTGTAAAGAGGTTCCAAGTATGAAAGGTGCAATTGGAAGACTGGCTATTGGCTGGATGAAAACTTACTTTCAGTTAAATTGTGAAGTAATGCCCACTACAGGTAGGATGCATCTTTCTGATAATTATACCCGTCGGGAAGTTTATGATGTCTATCGATCTGAAATGCTGGGCTCACGTAATAAGTCTATCACCTATAGCCAATTCACAAGATTATGGAGAGCTCGGTTTTCAAATGTTATTATTCCTCGTAAAGTACGTATGGGTTATTGCTCCATTTGTGCAAATCTTAAAAGTTTGGCTAAAGGTGCAAAGACATCAATGGAAAAGGATACGAGTAAGAAGTTACTACAAGAGCATCGTGAGGCACAATCCTTAGAACGAAGGAAGGCGATGCATCATAGAGAGAAGTGTTTGAAGAGGCCTGAACAATACATGTGCTTAATGATAGATGGCATGGACCAGAAGAAGACATGCTTGCCGCATATGCGGAGGTTCCCCAAAGATGTCAATGATGAGTGCCTTGTTCAAATGCACTTGGTGGGATGCTTGGCTTATAATAGGTCTGTTCGACCTCACGTCTTCATTACTTACCCCAATGTTCACAATGACCCTAACCTAACAGTTACAGTGATTCACCGAGTTTTGATGTCTTGGGGACAACCTTTCCCCCCTGTTCTATACATTCAATTGGACAATACTGCTAGAGAGAACAAAAATTCAACTGTATTTGGCTATCTAAGTATGTTGGTCAACCTAGAATTGTTTAGGAAAGTGAAAGTCAATTTCCTTTTGGTTGGCCACACACATGACCATATAGATCAGATGTTTAGCACATTCTCCAGACAGTTGTCTCGGCATGATGCTTTCACTTTACCTAAACTATTTGATGTCATTTGTGATGCATATACACCACGCCCAAAAGTGTTACACTTGAAGGAGGTATATGACTTTAAGAGATATATATTAGATGGGGGTGGTGGGAATGTTAAAGTGCTTGCTCAGTTAAACAATATAAGTTTCAATCACATTTTTTTGATAAAGAAAAATGGAATAAGTGGTTCTACACTTTTGTATGCTAAACAATATTCATCTTCTACAACATGGGAACCTGAAGGTGGTTGCCAGTTATTACTTTGTATGCTGAGTACAATTGTCCATGGAGCTAAGCAAATGCCAATTGAGAAGAAAGGACAGTTGCAGAGCGACTTGGTACTAGAACAAAAACGGTCATGGCTCCATGCCTTAGAAGAAAAAAGAATACATATTGAGGCCGCCAAGAAATATGCCGCACAACAAGACACGTCATGGTGGGATGTATTTTATAGTGATCAGAAAGAAATTATAGACAATTGTGTATCTGTTGATAATTGGAATTTGGAAACGCCATTCACATGGTCGCTGCAACATGATCGCGTAAATAGAAGTCCGGAGCGACTAGTAAATGCGATTAATGACAGCTTGGTCCATCCACAACAAAGAGACATTTATGTGGGACCAAGGATGACCAAAGCAGCCGAAGCTAGATGGCAAGGAAATTTGCAAGAGCTCACCGCGGGGATGTTGATTGCAACGCCGGCTGATGAGAACTCACATGGCCACCAATTTTGGGTTGGTAAAATTCTAGAAGTGCTAATGCATGAAATAGAAAACACGATCAAGTCTATAAATGTTCATTGGTACAACACTAGAAGTGCAAATGCTTTTACAGGTAAGTATACATTGGAGATGATTGAATGCCAAACAAGAAGGGGAGGTAGGAAGAGGAAGCGAAACATTCGTAACACCTCGACCCTTGATATCTCTGATGTGGATATCATCGTGTACGACTTCACACTTACAAAAGCCGGACGATTAAGGAAGTCAACAATAGATATAATAAAAGAAAAATTACCAGGTCTACAAGGTGGCTCGAGTCAAAGGCAAACGAGATCTGCTACATATAATCTAGAGTCAAACCATTTGGTTTATGACGAAGATAATGCACTGATTGGTACATCCGAGGATGATGAGGAGGAATCGTCATTGTATATTAGTTATAGTAGTGATTCTCCGTAAAGGAGTGATCATGAATGTATATTTGGCTATTAAGTGTAACTACATTCCGCTTGTAACAAATCGAGTAATATAAAATCATGTGTTTTGAATTCTTATGATTTCCCAAAAATCGTTTCTTATAAAATAACATTGGTTGTAAAGTTTGTGATATAAATTGAGAATGTATGTTTTTGAAATTCGTCTTTTTTTAGTTACTTCTAAATCACGAAAATAGTGGATTTTTAACCTTTTTCATAGTATGTTTGAACTTGTATGATACTGGTATCAATGTGTTTTGTAAAATCATTGAAAAACCCCTAAAATTTCCCTTATCCTTCCATTTATGCGCGATCCTTCCACTTGTGAACGCGAACGTGTTTTAGGATGATAGTGATCTACATTAGTCTTATGTTGCAATGTGCTTGAGCTGCCTGAAGATGTGAAGATAACGCTAACTAGATCCGGAGTAGTCGATGAAGGTGATGCTCAACACTAGGGATTTGTGCGAACTCGGGAGGATCTATGATACACCATCAAGGATGGTTGCCAGTGTAGGCAAAGAAAGGTGTAACCTTGGTAGAAGAGTGTACCGTGTTATTGTATGCAAACTCAGCAAGATGTAAACTATTACTGCAATCATCTTGTTGATAACTGATGAAGCAACGAAGATATTGCTCGAGCGTTTGATTTGTGCGCTCTATTTGTCCGTCAGTTTGTGGATGATAAGCCGAGGAGAGTTTGCAGGAGATTCTGAGGCCAGCCCATAGGTGCTTCCAAAAGTGAGAAATAAATTGAGGATCACGATCGCTAATTATATTGTTTGGAAGACCATGATGATGAAACACTTCACGCATAATGAGATATGCGGTTTCCTAATTTCAGATGCTCTTAACACGTGGTAAAAAGTGCATCATCTTGGTAAATCGATCGACTACAGTTAAAATAGTATCAAATCCTTTTGAAGGTGGCAGATCCGTTGTTGTGAAGAATTTCGGCCAAAGGCGGAAACTGGGAACGTTGGCTACATCGGCGGGGTGCAACGTGTGTACGCACCCATGTACATTTAGTGTGAATATCGAGGGCGCCTTTATGGCGCCGAAGAGAGTCAAGTCGGGGCAGACGATCCCATGTAAGGCGGGATTTGTCCCACATTGTAACACATCCCTCTCCTTGTACTATAAAAGGAAGGGATCACCCTTTGGAAAGGCTTTGCCCATTTTGCATTAGAGGGTATACCGTTAGGTTTAGAGTTAGGTTCTTCTTCTCTCTCCTTCGTGTTTTGCTTAGGGTTTGCTTTGGTTAGGCCTCTTGTGCAAGACCCCGCTCGACGCGACGAGCTGAGAGCTCCCCGACGGCGGCTTGGCAGCAGACGACTACTGTAACCTACCTCAGTCCGGCTTGAAGCCGGGAATGTATTCTTCATATATATATACATACATATACGTTTATGTTTGTCTGTGTATATTCGCGTCGTTGTTGGCGTCGGGTGCTTACCCTCTCCTGCGTTTTCTGTACATAAGGTGTGAGTCGGGTTGAGCTGCGTGTGCGTGTGCGTGTGTGTGCGTGAGTCAGTGTTAAGCACGCTCTCTCTCTCTCTCTCTCTCTCTCTCTCTCTCCCTTCGGTTGCTTCCGGTGTGTTTCGGGGATGCCCCAGAAACAGTGAAGCACGACTCCCTATGCTCCATCACTCACTCGTCCAAGACCCCTGTGGTCCCGCCTTTCTCCACGCACGCGCGTAACAACGCGACATATTTGGTGAACCCGACGTGAAAGGCGGCAAGGGAGGATGGAGTCAGAAGACGACGACCTTGCGGGGATGGTGGCCGAAGTGGTGTTGGAGTCGGCACGAGTGGTGATGAGGCGAGAAGCAACGCAACAAGCGGTTGAGCGAGTGGTCGAAAGAGTCGGCCGTTTCAATGGGGACAAAGTCCCATCTTACCTAGAAGCCTACAACGCAGAAATGGAGGAGCGTGGCGTAGACAAGGCGTTGAGGCTGGAGTTTTTCCGTCGGGTCGTAGCTGTCCGGATGCATGTGGAAGTGAAGGAGCTCCGTGAGGCTCATAGTTCGTGGGAGGCCTTCGAAGAGGCGCTCTTGAAGGCATACGGAGGACGGCGAAAGAGCCGGGGACGACACGATTTCGACCAGTGGGTAGCAACGGCAAAAACCCACCGGGGTGCAATGAAGGCGTTCCGAGAGTTCGAGCGGCGGCTTGCTCGGCTCCCGGAGCGGGAACAAGGTTTGGTGGGGGCGGACAAGGTCCTATTGTTCGTCAGGTCGATCGACCGAGCGGAACGGGAAGCCATCGGGATTGAACTCGAAGACGATGATGGAGCGAATGGGCTTACGGAGGACTGGGCGAAGGTCGGAAGGGTGTGCCAACGGCTAGACAACGAGCGAGCCGAGAAGGCTAAGAGGAAGGTACGCGACGACGTGCCATCACAGCGGGAAGAGGCCGAACGGAAAAGGGAGTTGGCAAGGATCGGCGTTGGGGCTAGGATTGCGGAGGCGTACGCAGCTCTCAAAGCGATGCTCGAGGAAGAGGGAAGATCAAGGCCGGAAGCCGAGACCAAGGAGACGGACTTGCCCCACGCGACGACGGAAGATCGGTACGACGGTACCACGGGAGAGGGTGCGGAACAAAACGCCCTCTCGACTTGCGGAGATAGAACGGCCAAGGACGAGGCCGAGATACCGATCGCAGAACCGGAACATTGGGACCAGAGGTTTCGGGCGTGTCAGCCCGAGATCCCGGTCATTGGAGAAGCAAGCCCAAACGGGGCTTGCGCGATCGGTAAGAAGACGACCGCTGACCACGGAGAGCCGGTGGCTATGGACAAGGGCGTAAAACGGACGGGTGATTCTTTGTGTCTTCCCACACTTACTCCCGAGACGATGGTAGTCGGGCTCGAGTGCCCACGTGAGTCCCAAGCGGAGGAAGGCGGCAGCGAAACGCCAAGAATCACCGGTAAGACGATACGGGGAAGGAGCGGACAAAAGCCCACGGACCCAATTCCGGAGAACTCGACATTCGGGCCCGTATGCCCATATAAGACCGAGAAGATGGATGGCGGTACTGAGGAGTTCTGGCACGATGCCAGCGAAGACGGATGGGAGACGGCCTGCGGGAAGGCCGAGGACTGACACATCACGTGGAGATCGGCATTCCGATACGGATGGAGCGTGATCTGGTCGTGGGTCGTTCGATCAAGGCCGGGCTCGGCATAAAGGTGCCGATACGGAAGGGGGGTGCGGGACGAGCCACCCTCTTTTACATGGGGAGAAAGACCGACCGGGCAAAGGTCGAGATTATGAACGAGAATGAAAGCCGGTCCTATGGGATTCCTTACACCGATCCGGCTGCAGGCCCGAGTGCCGACGTGAGTCCTATAAGAGAGGATGGTGGCGACAGGAGAACGGGAATCGGCAATCCGGAGAAGGACGAACGGACTTGGACGAGAACCGAGCGGAGCGGACTCCCGGATGACCATTCCGGGAGGGAGGAAGAGAGTAGGCCTACGAAGAGGCCGAGGACACGGTACGTCAATACCAAGGGAGAGGGTGCGAAACAAAATGCCCTCTCGGCAATGCGGAAAAGGACGACCCGGGACAGGGTCAAGAAGGCGACGAAGTTCTACGGAGGATCCTTACCACCGGTTCTAGAGACTTTGGCAGTCGGCAACGTGGTCGATGTAAGACAAAGATACTGACGGTGGCGGCGAGGTGACGAAGACAAGGGCTATGGATAGGAGGTCTACGGAGGATCCTTCACACCGGTTCTAGAGACTTCGGCGGTCGGCAACGTGGCTGACGTAAGACCAAGATACTGACGGTGGCGGCGAGGTGACGAAGGCAAGGGCTACGGATGGGCGGTCTACAGAGGATCCTTCACACCGGTTCTAGAGACTTCGGCGGTCGGCAATACGGCCGACGTAAGACCAAGATACTGAAGGTGGCGGCGAGGTGACGAAGGCAAGGGCTACGGATGGGAGGTCTATGGAGGATCCTTCACACCGGTTCTAGAGACTTCGGCGGTCGGCAACGCGGCCGACGTAAGACCAAGATACTGACAGTGGCGGCGAGGTGATGAAGGTAAGGGCTACGGATGGGAGGTCTATGGAGGATCCTTCACACGGTTCTAGAGACTTCGGCGGTCGGCAACGCGGCCGACGTAAGACCAAGATACTGAAGTGTCGAGAATCGATGCTCCGATTAACCTTCACCGCTCGGCCACAACCGAGTAGTCGCGAATCAATGCAGCAGAAAAGGGAAAAAAAAAACACAGAGGGAGACGAATACACAGGGTATAACGTGGAAAACCCTAAACGGGAAAAACCACGGGAGTGCACGACTCCAAACAACACTATACACTGGAATATACAATGGCGAGCTCCAAGGCGACGACCTTGAGCTCGCTGTCCTCGCCACAGGCGGCGGTATTACACAGAGGCGTCGACCTCTTTGTTTCTCTCTCCCTCTCTCTCTCGGCTGCTCTCTTCACTCTCTCTAAGTGAAAACAGAAAAATGAGCAACAACAGTTAAACTGTTTGCCCTAAGTCATATTTATACACATATGACTTTCGGGCTATTTACAAATATAGCCTCAAGGGCCCTTGGCAAACATATTCACAAATATGTCCCCGCATCCGGATTTCTCTCCGGGTACATTCATCATCCGGCTCCGTAACCGGGGTCTTCGTCATCCGGCTCCGTAACCGTAACCGGGCTTGCCGTCATTCATCTCCGGACATCCCATCCGGAGGGACCGAAATCCCAACAAACTCCCCCTTCACTTCGGCATGGGATGTCTCTCCAATCCGATCCTCTTCCGGCATGCTTCCAGCTTGTCGGGTGTGAGCACTTTGGTCAGCATATCTGAGCCGTTCTCGTTCGTGTGGATCTTCGTCAGCACGAACTCCTGGTCTTCTATCCTTTCCCGGATCCAGTGATATCTTCGCTGGATGTGCTTCGTCCGGGAGTGATAGGCCGCGTTCTTCGCAAGGTGGATGGCACTCTGACTATCGCAGTAGAGTCGGTACTCCTCCTGCCGTATCCCGAGCTCTCTAATGAAGTCCTTCATCCATATTACTTCCTTGCCGGCTTCAACAGCCGCCATGTACTCCGCTTCCGTGGTTGACAACGCAACCGTCTTCTGCAGCCTCGACTGCCATGAAACAGCTCCCCCTGCATACGTCATCACATACCCTGATGTGGACCGGCTGGTATCTGCATCAGCCGACATATCCGAATCGGTGAAGCCGTCGAGTTCGGGCTTACCGGAGCCGAATCGGAGACACACGTTTGCCGTGCCTTTCAGGTATCGGAGTATCCACTTAGCCGCGTTCCAATGCTCTTTGCCGGGATTGCTCATGTACCGGCTCACCACTCCGACTGCATATCCTATGTCCGGTCTCGTACACACCATGGCGTACATCAAGCTCCCGACGGCTGAGGCATACGGCACTTTCATCATATCCTCCTTTTCAGCCTTTGTCTTGGGACTTTGCTTGCTGGACAGCTTGCAGTTTGCCGGGAGGGTCGATCCGACCGGTCTTGCTTCCGACATGTTGAACCGGTGAAGCACCTTTGTCACGTACTTCTCCTGTGACAGCCACAATTGCTTCTTCTTCCGGTCCCGGATGATGTGCATCCCTAGTATTTGCCTCGCCGGACCCAGGTCCTTCATTGAGAAGGTTCGGTGAAGAGCCTTCTTCAGCATCCGTATCTTGACCTGGTCCCGTCCGACGATCAGCATGTCGTCCACGTACAGGAGGAGTATTAGAAAGTCTCCTCCTTCGAACTTCTTCACAAACACGCAGTGGTCGGACTGCGTTTTGAGGTACCCTTCGTCGGTCATGAAGGAGTCGAACTTCCGGTACCATTGCCGGGGAGCCTGCTTCAGTCCGTAAAGGCTCTTCTTCAACCGGCATACCAGGTGCTCCTTCCCTTTCTTCTCGAATCCTTCCGGTTGCTGCATGTAGATCTCTTCATCGAGGTCACCGTGAAGGAATGCCGTCTTCACGTCCATCTGTTCTACCTCGAGGTCCATGCTTGCCGCTATGCTCAGCACCGTCCGGATGGAGGTCATCTTCACTACCGGGGCAAATATTTCGTCGAAGTCGACGCCCTTCTTCTGCTGAAACCCCTTCACCACAATCCTGGCTTTGTATCTCGGGGGGTTTCCGGCATCTCCCGGTTTCAGCTTGAACACCCACTTGTTTCGAAGTGCCCGCTTTCCTTTCGGCAACTCCACAAGTTCATATGTGTGGTTCTCATGCAGGGAATCCATCTCGTCCTGCATGGCACTCAACCACCTGCGGCTCTGGGTGTCGTGCTTTGCTTCTTCAAAGCTCTCCGGCTCCCCCTCGTCGGTTAGCAGCACGTGCTCTGGTTCCGGAAATCTCCGGGGGGCCCTTCTCTCTCTTAGAGGATATCTCCGTTCGGGAGCTTCGGTAACCGGTTCTTCCGATTCTTCTTCTTCATCCGAATCCATTTCGGGATCGGGGCCGATTCCGGTATCACTTTCATCTTCTTCGGCCGGTTCTGTTTCTTCACCGTCTTCGGCCGGGTCCTCGAGTGCTAACCGGTTCCTTGCCGGTCGGGACTGCTCCTCGTAGAGTTGATCCTCACCGGTCGACTTGGAGCTCTTCATCTTCTTCTCCGACTCCCAGTCGGCGAGTGTCTTGTCCTCCATGAAGATGATGTCTCGACTCCTGAATATCTTCTTGTCGACCGGGTCCCATATTCGGTAGCCGAACTCGTCGTCGCCGTAACCGAGGAATATGCATGGCCGGGTCTTCGGATCTAGCTTTCCTCTCCGGTCCTTTGCCACATGCACGTATGCGAGACACCCGAACACCTTCAGATGCCGGTAAGATATTTCCCTACCGGTCCACACTCTCTGCGGCGTGTCTCCGTCCAAAGGTACTGAGGGTGATCGGTTTATCACATATGTCGCCGTCGACATTGCCTCAGCCCAAAACCCCTTGGGTAATTTCGCATGCGCCAGCATACTCCGGACCCTCTCCATTATGGTCCGGTTCATCCTCTCGGCCAGTTCGTTCAGTTCCGGCGTCTTCGGCACAGTAAACTCGAGTCGGATTCCCTTCGAGCGACAGTACTCCTGGAACTGCCCCCGGTATTCCCCTCCGTTATCCGCTCGTATCGCTTTCAGCTTCTTGCCGGATTCCCTTTCCACTCTCGCGTGGAGTTCTTTGAAGACGCACAACACTTGGTCCTTTGTCTTCATCGGTGCCGTCCACAGTTTTCGGCTATGATCATCGATGAATGTTACGAAGTACTGGGCTCCGCCATGTGACTTCGTTTCTACCTGACACACATCAGTGTGCACCAACTCCAATGGTGCGCTGCGTCTCGTCGGTGGCCTTGAGTGGAAGGAGGTTCGGTTCTGCTTACCGGCCAGGCAATCGGTGCACTTCTCCAGGTGCACATGCTTCACTGGAATAAGGTTGTCTTCTGCAAGCCTCTTCATCCCCTTCTCACTCATGTGGCACAGTCTTTTGTGCCACAGCTCACCGGCAGTGTCGGCTGCCACATTCAGCTCTTCCGGACATAACCGGGCATTCATCAGGTACAGTGTGTTGTCTTTCCGGGCCCGAGCCACTATCAGGCTCCCCTTGCTGAACTTCATTACGCCGTTCCGGATGCTACCTGTGTAGCCTTCATCGTCTAGCCTCCCGGCCGAAATCAGGTTCAATCGAACCTCCGGAACGTGTCAGACATCCTTCAACAGCATTTTGCATCCGGTCGGGGTTGTCAACCACACGTCTCCGATGCCGGCGATCCGGCACGTACCTTCATTTCCCATCCGAACACAGCCATGCTCACCGGCTGTGTAGGATGAGAAGTATCTTCTCTCCGGGGTCAGGTGGAACGATGCTCCGGAATCGACCACCCAGGTCGTCTCATCGCCGGCAATGTTTAGTTCACATTCTTCGGTGATGAGCATGATTTCTTCCTCACTTGATGCGAGTGCCGTTGTTCCTTTCCGGTCCTGCCCTCGCCGATCCGAACCTCTCCGGTCCGTGGCTCCCCGGTATGCACCGTTTCTCTCCGGTGACATCTTCGAATCGGTGTCGTCGGCTCCGTTGCCTTTTCGGTAATGCCGACAATTCTTCCGGAAGTGCCCCGGCTTCCCACAGTGGAAGCATGTGGGCCTTCCTCTTGACTGCGACCGGGTCCCCGACTTCTCCCGTCTTTGCGGACTCCGGTTCCATTGTCTTCCCCGATCCGATTCGGTAAGCAGCGCCTTCGAGTCGGAGGCCGGTTCTTTATCTCTCCGACGCGCTTCTTCGTTCAAAATACTTGTCTTTACCGTTTGTAAGGACAAGTTATCTTCGGTGCAGGAGGTGCTGAGAGTCACCACCAAGTTCTCCCAGCTTTCCGGCAATGTACACATCAGGATGATGGCTTGCATTGCATCCTCCAACGGGAACTTGATCGCCGCAAGCTGATTCACGAATCCCATGAACGTGCTTACGTGTTCAACCATACTCTTGCCGTCCCGGTACTTGAGGTTCACTATCTTCCTCATCAGGGAGGTCCGGTTCAACGCATTCTTCCTCTCGTAGAGGCCCGACAGCTTCTTCCACATCTCATATGCGTTGGTGTCGTTCGCCACATGTTGTAGGACGCTTACATCGACATATTGTCGGATCGTCGCTACGGCTTTCCGGTTCAGGAGCTTCCACTCCGACTCAAGTACTCCCTTCGGTATTTCCGACCTGTCAATCGGTTCGTACAGGTCCCGAACAATCAGAAGATCTTCCATCTTGATCTTCCAGTCGGCGTAGTTCTGCGCATTCAGCACCATCATGCCCGGAGGCCCACTACCGCCGCCTTCCATTTTCTGTGTTACCGTCGCTCTGATACCACTTTGTCGAGAATCGATGCTCCGATTAACCTTCACCGCTCGGCCACAACCGAGTAGTCGCGAATCAATGCAGCAGAAAAGGGAAAAAAAAAACACAGAGGGAGACGAATACACAGGGTATAACGTGGAAAACCCTAAACGGGAAAAACCACGGGAGTGCACGACTCCAAACAACACTATACACTGGAATATACAATGGCGAGCTCCAAGGCGACGACCTTGAGCTCGCTGTCCTCGCCACAGGCGGCGGTATTACACAGAGGCGTCGACCTCTTTGTTTCTCTCTCCCTCTCTCTCTCGGCTGCTCTCTTCACTCTCTCTAAGTGAAAACAGAAAAATGAGCAACAACAGTTAAACTGTTTGCCCTAAGTCATATTTATACACATATGACTTTCGGGCTATTTACAAATATAGCCTCAAGGGCCCTTGGCAAACATATTCACAAATATGTCCCCGCATCCGGATTTCTCTCCGGGTACATTCATCATCCGGCTCCGTAACCGGGGTCTTCGTCATCCGGCTCCGTAACCGTAACCGGGCTTGCCGTCATTCATCTCCGGACATCCCATCCGGAGGGACCGAAATCCCAACATGAAGGTGGCGGCGAGAGGACGAGGGCGACACGAAACGACATGGGACGGCAATCAGGACGACGCGAATGATCAACGGAGGCCAAGCGGGCCACTACGGGCATGCCTCGAGCGGGGGACATCGGGCCTACGGCGGGAAGCGGGGCGTTCATACGGCCGAGCGAGGGCCAACGGAAGTACGAGTACTACGAAGATCGCGGCAGAGGACCCATCGGCGGGTCGAATGAGCCTACGGGGAGGCATGCGCAAAGGAAGACTCGCAGCCGACGGATCAAACCGGCAGCGAGCCGAGATGCGGATCACGGAAGACCGGTTTCTCGCCAGCCGAAATCTCTCACCCTTCAACCGGTTTTGGCACGTACCGGTGGACGTGCAGTTAGGTGGGGGCGGATGTCGTGAAGAATTTCGGCCAAAGGCGGAAACCGGGAACGCTGGCTACATCGGCGGGGTGCAGCGTGTGTACGCACCCATGTACATTTAGTGTGAATATCGAGGGCACCTTTATGGCACCGAAGAGAGTCAAGTCGAGGAAGACGATCCCATGTAAGGCGGGATTTGTCCCACATTGTAACGCATCCCTCTCCTTGTACTATAAAAGGAAGGGATCACCCTTTGGAAAGGCGTTGCCCATTTTGCATTAGAGGGTATACCGTTAGGTTTAGAGTTAGGTTCTTCTTCTCTCTCCTTCCTGTTTTGCTTAGGGTTTGCTTTGGTTAGGCCTCTTGTGCAAGACCCCGCTCGGCACGACGAGCTGAGAGCTCCCCGACGGCGGCTTGACAGCAGACGACTACTGTAACCTACCTCAGTCCGGCTTGAAGCCGGGAATGTATTCTTCATATATATATACATACATATACATTTATGTTTGTCTGTGTATATTCGCGTCGTTGTTGGCGTCGGGTGCTTACCCTCTCCTGCGTTTTCTGTACATAAGGCGTGAGTCGGGTTGAGCTGCGTGTGCGTGCGTGCGTGTGTGCGTGAGTCGGTGTTAAGCACACACACACACACACACACACACACACACTCTCTCTCTCTCTCCCTTCGGTTGCTTCCGGTGTGTTTCTGGGATGCCCCAGAAACATTGAAGCACGACTCCCTACGCTCCATCACTCTCTCGTCCAAGACCCCCGTGGTCCCGACTTTCTCCACGCACGCGCGTAACAACGCGACACCGTAATGAAATCCATAGAAATAGACTGCCACGGCTTAGTAGGAGGCGGTAATAGTTGTAACAAGCCATAAGGATGATGCCTGGGTATTTTGGTTCGACAACAAGTGTCACATGTATGAACATAATCTTTGACAAAGTTTTGCAAATGAGGCCACCAAAACAAACGCTTCACCAACTCCATGGTCTTGGCAATACCAAAATGTCCAGTCATAGGGGCATCATGACAATGCTCCAATACTTGAAGGCGGGGTGATCCATCAGGGACGTAAAGGAGATTCTTGTAAAAGAGTAAGACATCTTGCCATTTGAATTCTTGATAGTGTTGAGATGACCATTGCAATGTGGAGCAAGATGCATGGCTTGGACTAATGTGGGCTAAGTCGTTGCCAAATAGTATCCACAAGGCTTGATTCAAGTGGCGTGGCATAAACTGTTGTTTCTTGCAGCTTTGATGGTCCTAGGAGAATTTTCTTTTGATTGTCGAAGGTCGGGTCTCCAGGACAAAGTGCGAGATATGATCATCGAGACAGAGCATCCGCTTTCCCTCGTTGTTTCCCGGGGTGGAAAATGATCTTGAAATCAAAACGAGTTAGAAATTGTGCCCACTGAGCCTGTCTCCTATTTAACATTCGAGCCGTTTGAAAATACATAAGATTTTTATGATCACTATAAATGATGATTTGATGAGGCGATCCTTCCAAGAAATGTCGCCATTGCTCGAAAGAGTCGACCACAACTAATAACTCCTTGTTGTGCACCTCGTAGTTTATCTCTGTAGCACTAAATTTTCGCGAATGAAACGCAATTGGATGGGACTGCCCGTCCTTGCCTGGTTGTGATAGGATACTCCCCAATGCAAAATCTGACGCATCCGCCTCAATAGTAAATGACTTTTCAGGATCAATATGAGCTAAGATAGGAGCTGATGTGAATGCCTTTTGGACCTGAGTAAAGGCCGTGTCCGCTTCATTAGTTCAAACAAACGCTTGATCTTTCTTGGTGAGATGGGTGAGAGGCAACACGATCTTTGAATAATTCCATATGAATTTGCGATGGAAGTTAGCAAATCCAAGGAAACATTGGACATCTCGAACAGAATGTGGGGGTTGTCATTCCAATATTGTTTTGACTTTTGTTGGATCCATGAAGATACCCTTGGATGAAATAGTATAACCCAAGAATTCGACATGTTCGCTGTCAAAATTACACTTCTCAAGTTTGGCATACAGACCATACTTTCTTAAGCGTTCAAGTACTTTCCGAACATGTATATCATGCTCCTCCTGTGTTTTTGAGTAAATAAGCAAATAATCTAAATAGATGATGAGAAAGATATCCAAAAAATCTCGGAAAATGTCGTATGCCATATGTTGGAGAACTGCAGGTGCATTTGTGAGCCCAAAAGGCATGACTGTATACTCAAAATGACCATACCGAGTGCAAAATGCAGTTTTCCACTCATCTCCCGGTTGAATTCGAACTAGATTATATGCACCCCTTACATCGAATTTTGTAAAATGTTTTGCCCCACCAATGTGCTCTAAAACACTGGAGATTAAAGGTGGAGCATACCTATTTCTTATGGTGACTTTATTTAATCCCCGATAGTCCACGGCCAAACGAAGCGAACCATCCTTTTTCTTCACAAACAATATGGGAGCACCGGCTGGAGACTTCAAATGTCGAATGAACCCGTGTGCAAGATTATCCTCGATGTATTCTCGAAGAACCTCAAGCTCAGTTGGTGATAGATTGTAGATCGGACCCCACAATGACACTTTTCTTGGTGGAAGATCAATGGGACAATTGTACGACTGATGCTTTGGAAGTACACTAGCCTTGACTTTATCAAAGACATCAGCATATTCTTGATATTTTCTGGGAATTTTGATGTTTGAATTCCCTTAAGTGGCACTAGAAGGTGTCACTGATACTGCAAATAAGAAAAGTTCCTCCTTTCCTCCCACTAGCGACAATTGTGGCAATGTAATGGTTGAGATTTGATGAAAAGGAGATGGTGTAGTGGTAGAACTATGTACTTGAAGGGAAGAGTCTTGGGTTCGATCCTTAGCAATGATGTTGTCTGATGAAGGGCACCAAATTTTGTCGCCTCCTCCAATCGATTCTTGGGTTATGTAGCTCAAACCAAGGCAAACCAAGGACAATTGGATGCTCGGGGCTACGTATTATGCTAAAGGAAACTACACATCCTAAATCACCTAAGATTATGTGGATTGGCTCAGACTCTTCAAATATCTTCCGAGAAGCTATGGGACATCCATCAATCACTACTACAAAAACCAGACAAGGAAGGGTATGCAAGGATATTTGATGTGTTTGGGCAAAATCTCTATCCATGAAACAAGATTTGGCACCAGTATCTAAGAGGGTTTGGACCTGAAGTTGACAACTTGGTGTCCTAACTTGTACTTGGGTTGAGAAGACTCTACTAACATGCTTGGAAGAAATGGAACCTACACTAGATTGTATAGACCTAGAGTTGTCCAACCAAATGGCTCCTATTTTGGCCGGACTTATTCGTTTGACTCCTCTTGTAATTGGCTTAGGACTTCAAACTTATTGGACAAGGGTGGAATATTCATAATATTAGAATCACTAAGTGTTTCTAAAATGTTGGCCTAAGTTTTATTGTCATAGTGAATTTGATTTACCTAATGCCTTGGCCTTCGGGAGCAATGAATGGCTATATGTCTTGGACCTCCGCAATATAAGCACAGACGGTTTGCTCGACGTCGTTGTTTCTCTTCATCCGACAATGGTCCTCGTCGTTACGTCATATCGATCTCCATGGGTGTAGGTCTATCCATTGGGGTTGGACTACGTAGTTGCCATGGAGTTGGAGCAGGGCTATATGTTTGCCTTGGAGATGACTGCGCCGTTACTGATGCATAAGTTGGTGTGAATCTTGACCTTCTTATTTGTTGTTGTTGTTCACATCGACACTAAAAAAGACGGTTATCGCATCGATTGCTCGACTTATAGCTTCTGTAAGATATTTTGGATCCTCGGGGAATGTAAGAAGTAAGTCTTTTACATCACTACGAAGACCGGAACGAAACTGCTCCATTAGGGCTTGTTCGTCCCAAGGAATATCGCTTGCGATGAGACGAAAATTGGTTGCATATGTCGATGCTGGCTGATCACCTTGACGTAGTGTACGATTCTTGTTGATCCCTATTCTTGTCCCATCTGTATCTCCAAAGCAAGCTTTAAATTCATTGACAAATTCCTCGAAATTATGGAGTAGAGGAGAATTTGTCTCTAATAATGGAACAAACCACGACAAGGCTATGCCAGTCAATAAGGTGCCCACTAACCCAACTCGAGTGCATCTGTCGGATAATGCATGGGATGCATTTGAATTACCAACCACACTTGATTCAAGAAACCTCGGAAATGCGCCCTCGAACCATCAAATTTAGCGGGGAGGCTGATTTTGGGCTCCTTGATAATTCCTTGACCGTCGACCCTTTGTTGTTGTAAAATTACAATTGTAGACTCTAGTTGTTGCACCTGTCGCGTAAACTCCTCTTGTTGTTGTTGCTTCTCCACAATAACCTTTTGTAGATCTCCAAGAAGACGTTGATTCTCAGATAATTCAAGAGATGCGAACTTGGATTTAAGATTCTCCATTTCAGCAACAAGGGAGAGATATTCTTTTGAGTTGATGGCGGCCATGGTTTCGTGATGTTTATAGAGGAGGAATAAAGGAGAGAGAAAATTTTGAATCAAACTGTCACAACCAAGAGAGAAGATAGAGTGACAGAAGAAAGGTATAAAGAGATCACAAGAAGAGAGGAATGAAATGATAAGAGAAGAATGAATGTATTAAAGTAGAATGAGTATGGATACAAGATAGGCGATGAGAGCTTAAGACTGGTGTTGATTCGAATTGATTTGAGAGTTCATGTATGCCCTTATTTATAGGTTCCCATAGAATAGCCAAGACATTTCTATAATGTTCTTCACCTAGAATATTGTAAGATGTTCTAAGATATTCTAGAATGTTCCAAAGTATTTACAATACTCAGTGTATTACAATAAGTATCTTTTATAATGTCATATGATCATGGGCTATCTTGGGTTCAAGCCTAGTTGAAGCCATGATGTTTATGTATTCATGACACCTGCTCTCCAGAAAATTCGAGATGACGGACATGAAGGAGCTCCATTACTTCCTTGGCATCAAGGTAATTCGGACTCCAGCCAGCATTATGATCTCTCAACGACACTAAATCCTTAACTTGTTATACAAGTTCGGGATGAATGAGTGTAAGTCTGTGGCAACCCCTTTGGATTGGAACCTAAAGCTAGCTATCGACACGACACAAAAGAGTGCGACCCGACTCAGTATCGAAAATTGATCAGGAGTCTCATTTATCTTACAATCACTCGACCCTACCTTACATGGTCAGTCTCCTTAGCCAATTCATGCAAAAGCCATGTGACTTGCACTTGGATTGCACCAAACGAGTGTTACGATAGATGAGTAGCACAATGGATTGTGGCATTCTCTACAAATCGGCCACACCAATTCAACTCGAGGGGTACATAGATGTCAGCTGGGTTGGCCATAGAGCCGACCTTCGATCGACCTTTGGATTTGTCTTCTCTCTCGGAAATGCAGCCATCTCTTGGAGTAGCAAGAATCATCTAACCATCGCTCTTTCGAGCACAAAGGTTGAATATAGGGGTGTGGTTGTGGCTGCATGTGAAACCGTCTGGTTTAAGCGAATTTTGAAGGATCTGGGCGTTCCCATCAAGGATCTGACTCCCCTTTACTCCGACAACGTGAGCAGTATCTATATGGCTCGGAACCCAGTGTTCCACGCACGCACAAAACATATCGAGGTGCAATCACTTCATCCGAGAGCGCGTTTAGGCTAGAGATGTCGACCTTCAACATATCAACACGAATATTTAGACAACGGACATCTTCACCAAAACCCTAGGAGTCGACAAGCTTTGGCAATTCATGGCAGACCTTGGATTGATGAACCCTGACTTGCCAAGCTTGAGGGGGAGTACAAGAGAGAATTGAGTACCGTCCGAACCGGGTACCAGCCCAAGCGGACATCAAACAAGAGAAAACCGGATACCAGCCGACACAGACATCAACCGAAAGGAACCGACCCGAGTTGAGCTTGAGGGGGCGTGTTGACAATTAAGCTCAACCTAGTCGAGTGTGTGAACACACCCTTTGAGAATCTATGAGCACTCAAAGGTCAAAAGTCCCCATTACTCTCTACACATTAACTATGTGCCATAGAATCATATTCTATGACACATAACTAATGAGTTCCATATTCCTCGTGACTTGTGAGTCTTCACATTCCCCAAGAGAGAGTGGGCATTATAGTGAGTTAATGAAGAGAGAGGGTGAACTTATATAAAGCACCCTCCTACTTCATAATTGTCAGTTGTTGCTCCTTGTAATGCTACATATGTGTATTTCATATTCTCCTCGTTAATATACTTCTTCTTCTTCTTCTTCTTGAGTAATTCATTTTCTCTTATCTATCTTGTGTTTCTCTTCTCTTCTCTCTTCTCTCCCACACATACACACACATAACACACATCTTTTCCGTTGCACAAAATCATATCTTATTCTTTACACAACACTGACTCTTGCCCGGTTGTGACCAATCGGTTATACACCAGTTCATATCCTTAGCCCAACGATATCGATGTGAGGCATAACTCGATTGATTCATAAGATGTGTTTCAATGTCATGGACACAGAAGCCACACAACCATAATAGATGGAACAAACCATCGTTTTGCGAAATTTAGCATAGAACTATGTTGGTTACCAAGTCTCTATCATACACAAACATTGAGTCCCCTTCTTCAAATTTCCCAGGACAAGGTGGTGCGTCAAGTGTCAAATCTTTCTTTGGTTTAGCCCTCATTGCCTTTAACCGTAATATTGCCAAGTGTATATCCTTAGGACATCTTTCGAATTGCTTGATTCTCATCACAATACGATCTTCTATGCTCAGTTCTTCCCCCCATGACATTGTTACCCATGATGCAATCATATCCTCAATACATGCATATTGAATTTTGTCCATGTGTGAGTTCGTCCAACATGAATGCAACTATTGTACTATGTGCGGTTTATCTGCCCACAAAGTGTATGGTAGCAATCAAGGACAATCACTTCCCTTCCCCTCACAAACTTTAATAATAACTTTTACAATAGGGTTATGCTTGTGTTCCACCTTCCCATTGTTAGGAATAGTACTAAAACAGAGGGAGAATTAGTACTAGAGAAGGGAAGTACTATTAGTACTAAGAGGACGGGACTACGTAAGACTCCCGAGAGAGAGAAAAGAGAAGAGGAGAGAGAGAGAGAGAGAGAGAGAGAGAGGACGAGAGATGATGATAACAAATGATATATTATAGGAAGAGTAAGTACAAGATGGCCATGAGGCTTAAGACTGGCGTTGAACCAATTTGGTTCAACATAATGCCTAGTGCCTTCTTTTATAGTGTTCTCAGGAGTAATCCTGAAGCTTCTAGAATGTTCCAGAGAAATCTGGAATATACATTAACTTCCTATAATAAAACTTAAATGAGAAAAATATCCTACATATTACAATAGATGGTATAATGGTCAAGAGCTCGACCCATATAACATGAGGTCATGGGTTCGAGTCTTGCCATATCATGACACTATCTCCCCCTTAAGACGACGAGTGGAACGAGTCGGTGCTGATTGCGGACCGGGTTTGTTTGGATACTTTCGGTGGAACTCAGCAAGAAGATCCTAAGCATTGGCGACATGCTCGACGGGTTCCCAAGTACGTTCGCTCGGACTATAGCCGAGCCAATCGACCAAATAATAAAGTTTGGAATCAAGCGGGGGCGGCGGTGGTGTAACACAATCGGGAATAGCGTTTGCTTTATAAGGTTCAAGAAGAGAGCTATGGAAAACCGGATGTATCTGAAGATGCGGAGGGAGATCAAGGCGGAACGTGACGTCATTAACCTTACTAGTAATACAGAAAGGACCGAGTCGTCGATAATCCAACTTGTCTTAATGTGACGATGTAAGAGCTATACTTGATCTCCAATGGCAAAAGAGGAGGGAAGCCGATGACGATCTGCATAAGTCTTCTGTGTGTGTTGAGCATGACGAAGATGAGTAGAGAGATCCATTTGGATCTTGCGTAGCGTCTCCAAATGATCCTCGGCATGAGGATTGGTAGGTACCTCCGGGGTGTCGATTACCAACCAACGAGGATGAGAACCGGTATAAGTGTAAAATGGGGAGACCTGAGTCGAGGAGTGAACCACATTATTATATGCAAACTCCGCAAAGTGGAGAATCTCGGCCCAATCGTCCTGTTGATAACTCAAAAAACACCGGAGATATTGTTCCAACGTTTGGTTTGTTCATTCCACCTGCCCATCGGTATGGGGATGGTAGCCGGAGGAGAGGTTGCAAGAGACCTTGAGCATCTTGAAGAGATGCTGCCAAAATTTGGAGACGAATTGAGGTCCTCGGTCACTGATGATACTGTCTGGGAGGCCATGATGCCGAAATACCTCACGCATGACAAGGGCGACGGTTTCCTCGCTAGTGATGGCCTTAGTACACGGCACAAAATGTGCCATCTTGGTATATCGATCGACGATGGTCAAGATAGCATCGAACCCCTTCGAGACCGGCAGATCTATGATAAAATCAAGACAAATAGACTGCCACGGCTTACTTGGAATCGGTAAGGGTTCCAACAAGACATATGGATGGTGTCGGGGCATCTTTGCTCGGCAACAAGCATCACAAGTCCGAATGTAGTCGTCGACAAAACATTGCATATGAGGCCACCAAAAAGATCGTTGAATGAGATCCAACATCTTAGTACTACCGAAATGTCCCGCCGTATGGGTGTCGTGACAATTTTGGACGATTTGAAGGTGATAGGAGCAATCGGGGACATATACAAGCTTTTTAAAGAATAACAAACCATCATGATATTTGAATTGTCGGTAGTCCATACCTAGTTGTTGAGATTGGTAACATGATGCCTGAGAGGTATCAATGTGCGCCAGAATGTCTTGAGCAAAACTGTCTGTCTTCAAGTTCGTACGTATGGCATCGGTAATCCAGGAATCCATTGGGGTGTGAAAAATCCGCATTGTGTGCAATCGTGTTGGTCCAAAGATTACTTGCTTTTGATTATCAAACGCTGGATCACCAGGACGAGGTGCAAGATACGAACGCCGTGATAGCGAATCTGCTTTTCCTTGCTGCTTCCCTAATCGATATGTGATTTTGAAGTCGAAATGTGTGAGGAATTGAACCCATCGATCTTGCCATCGATTTAGCACCCGAGCGTTCTGGAAATAAGCAAGATTTTTGTGATCACTAAAGACGATGACCTGATGTGGAGAGCCCTCTAAGAAATGCTGCCATTGCACAAGGGAATCCACGATGGCTAATAACTCTTTGTCATGTATTTCGTAGTTGATTTCTGCGGCATCGAATTTGCGCGAATGAAAAGCCACAAGATGTGACTCTTCTTTATCTCCTTGTTGAGAAAGGATGCTACCGAGGGCGAAATCTGATGCGTCGGCCTCCATGATGAATGGTTTGTTTGTATCCACATGAGGTAGAATAGGAGCTGATGTAAAGGATTTCTTAAGATGCCGAAAAGCCATGTCCGCTTCATTGGATCAAAGAAATGCTTGTCCCTTCTTCGTAAGTTGTGTGAGGTAAAATAATCTTCGAGTAATCCTGTATAAACTTGCGGTGAAAGTTAGCAAAATCTAGAAAACATTGTACATCTCGTACCGACTGTGGAATTTGCCACTCTAGCACAGTTTGGACTTTAGCTGGATCCATGGAGATGCCCTTTCAAGAGATGACGTAGCCTAGAAATTCCACTTGCTTGCAGTCAAAGCTACATTTTTCGAGCTTGGCATAAGGACCATTCTTGCGGAGTGGTTTTAGTACTAATAGTACATGAGAATCGTGCTCTTCCTGGGTCTTCGAATAAATCAATAGATCATCCAGATAGATTATCAAACAGATATCCAAGAGGTCTCTGAATATATCATTTGCCATGTGTTGGAAGATTGCGGGTGCATTGGTTAGACCGAACGGCATAACAGTATATTCGAAATGCCCATACTGCGTGCGAAAGGTGATCTTCCATTCATTTCCCAGTCGGATTCGGACGAGGTTATATGCTCCTCGTAGATCGATTTTTGTAAAAAACTTGGCACCATTAACTCGCTCTAAAAGACTTGATATAAGAGGAAGTGCATACCTATTCTGGATGGTGACTTTATTCAAGCCGGGTAATCAACAATGAGACGAAGTGAGCCATCTTTCTTCTTGACTAACCATCAATGACTACTACAGATGCGGGGCAAGGAAGTTTTCTTAAGAATATCTGAGAAGCTTGGGCAAAATTTCGATCCATGAAACAAGAATTAGCTCTGGAATCTAGAAGTGGTAGGATGTGTATTGGGGGAGTACTTTTTGTACTAACCATGACTTGGGCTAGGAACACATTACAAACTTGCTTGGAGGGAATGGAACCACTAATGGGTTGTATAGATCTAGGGCTGTCCAACCAAATGGCTCCTATTTTGGTTGGACTCAATCGTTTAACTCTTCATCTAATTGACTAAGGATTTCAAATCTGTTTGAGATACTTGGGCTATTAGTACTATTAATACTATCAGACACTCTATTTAATAGTACTATTAATACTATCAGACACTCTATTTAATAGTACTATTAATACTATCAGACACTCCCAAGGGAAGAATTGACTCAGGTTTAGTACATGCGACGATTTGATTTACCTGTCTTCTTGGCCTATGGGGACAATTGATTGCGATATGCCCTGGTCCACCGCAATAAAGACATAATCGATTTGCACGTTGTTGTGAGGAAAACCGTCCCCAGGCGCAAACCGTGTGTAGCATGTGTGAACCGGCCCTTACACGTGGGCACGGCCCCTGTTGTATAGTAGATAGGTAGGCACAAAAGTCAAATCCTAGGTAGCAATATTCTATAGGGAGAATCGAGGAGTATCTCTGTCCGAAAGGACAGAGAATTAATGTGATGTATACGGGTGAAAACGGTCTCCCTCCTTGAGATATAAAAGAGAGGGAGACAGGGGGGGGGGGGAAAGGGATCATCGTGCGCTAGAGGGGATGAAGTGCTGTCGGACTAGGACCGAGCTCTTCTCCTCCATCGTTCTCCATAGCTTTCTTTGCGCAAGTTCTCGAGAGGCTGATTCTGCTCCGTGGAACGCCCGTGTGGTTCCGGCAGAATCTCCATCTTGCTCCCCTGTGTGCGTGGGTGATCAAGCGTCAGCACCCGTCTCGCCGACCTGATCGGCTGTAACCGTTCGAGTCATCTGCATACATATATTTATATACACGTTCTTATACTCTATCTCCTGCCCAACTTGTGTCTCTTGTGTTGTTGGGCTGCGTTCCCGCGCGCTTCTTTGTCTATCCGTGTGTGAGCGCGTCTCTCTCTCTCTCTCCTTTCGCTTCCTCACCTATTCCTCGGTCCAAGACCCCAGTGGTCCCGCCTTGTTCTCCACGCACGCGCGTAGCAACGTGACATATTTGGTGAACCCGACGTGAACAGGCGGTAGAGGAGTAGAAGATGAGGGGGGCGGATCTCGCAGAAGCCATGGCTTCGGCTGTGGACCGTATAGTGAGCGCGCACGAAGGCACCGGCGCCCTTGATAGGGCTATCGAGGCGGTTGTCAGTACGATCGACCGGTTTAGTGGGAAGGATGCCACGAGCTACTTGGCGTCCTACCGGGCTGAGATGGTAATGAGGGACATTCCGGAAGAGAGGCCTGTAGCCGGATTCCCTCGAGTGGCAATGCCGGGCATCCATACGGAGGTACTCGAGGTACGGGCCGAGAGCCGGACCTGGGAGGAGTTCGAAGGTTGGCTCCTCGAAAAATACGGGCTTGAAGATGCGCTTCGACTTTCGAAGCGGGACTTCATGGAGTGGGTGGAGACCCCCGACAAAGGAAGGAACGCGTCGGTGCTCCTCTGGGAGTTTGAGGAACGCTTCGCGCGCCTCTCGGTGCTTGACCGGACCGTTCTGGACACAAGCCGTGTCCTATTGTTTGTTAAGTCGGTTGACGAGCGGGATCGGGAGCAGGTAGGCCTCCTATTGGAGACTGATGATGGGCTGATAGCCGACTGGGCCGTGGTGAAAAGGGTCTGTGGCCGTTTCAACAAACGGCGGGAATGGGTTGACAAAGGATCGACAGGGGCGGGCTCTGTCGCAACAAGGAAGCTCGAGCCAACACCACCAACGCGAAGGGAAGAGACCCGAGATTGGCTCGAGACCGGATCGGCTTCGACTGGCATGGTCAAAGGCTCGTTCGGGGGAGCAGCTCTAGAGGAACTGACGCGGATGGCAAAGGATCTCCAGATCGCCCAGGCACGGAGGGACGGTAGTGAACAGGGCCGTGACCGACGACCTCTGGCTGGCAACAGGTGCATGTGGTGTGACGCGGTTGGCCACATCCGGAAGGACTGCGGGGACTTCGCCAAGGCAATGAGAAGCAACGTGGTGTACCTGTGGAACGGTCGGGTGCACGCCAGCGAAACCCAAAGGCCCCTGGACCTGAATGTCGGGCTAGGGGTTATGAAAAGGCTGATGGAGGAGGCGGCGGCTCGTCACGCGGAGACCGTCCACTACTCAGCGTCGGCTGGTATTTGGGTCGGAGGTGGCGAGGCCCCGAAGACGAACAAAGCCGGGTTTTGGCCGATGATGCTAGAAGGCCTCGCCGGCGCACGACTAAGGAAAGAAGAGGTGAACCACGCGGAAAAACGGGTCCGGGAGGTAACCGGGTGGAGTGACCCGGTGGAAGAAAAGACGGGCTTCGTCGAAGCCGCTTGTCAAAACTACGAGGCTCTGGTGGAGGACAAGCGGGTAGGGAAACCCGGGGGGGCCGGGCCCTCGCAACGATATGAAACTCGATTTGGGCAAAGGCGGAATGAGGCCGGTGTAACCGGCGCCCAGGATAATCCCAAGAGGGGCGGGTACCGGCTGGGCACAGAAATCGAAAGATCCACGGACCTGCGAAAGGTCCTGGAAGAACGTATCCTCGACAGCAAGGTGGAACTGTCGCTGAGGGAAGTGCTCGGGATCGCCAAGAAGGAGTTCCACGACTCCATCGTAGACTTGGTGAAGAGGAAGAGGCTGTCGACGGAGACAGAACCGGAGAAGCCGGTGGAGGTGCGGATGATGCACATAGAGGACATGGCGCTGGAAGATGAGTTGGCGGAGAGCCACTATTCGAGGCCGCACTGGGCCAGAGCAACCACGGAGACCCCCGTGAAGATCGGAGATGTTCATGAACTGGTGGTGGCGTTGGTGGACCACGGTTCAGAAATCAATTTAATGTCCATGGACTTCTACAAGAAGGGGAAATGGCCGATCAACACCAAGCACGGGTGGAAAATACGGGCAGCGATGCGTGCCACCGAAGAACTGCATGGAGCCTGCCCGAATGTACGAGTAAAGATCGACGATGTCGAGATTGACCAACACTTCTTTGTGCAGGAGACGTCCTCACATCCGGTTATACTAGGAGAACCGTAGATCACGGCAGCACGGATGGAGACCAAGGTGCTGGACAACGGCTCGGCCTATGCAAGGGTCAAGAACCAGGATGGGCGCCACTCGGTCCAGTTCCTGACGGTGAGACCGAACCATGAGTGGAACCGCGAGACCCTCGGGGGCAAAAGCCGAAAGGAATTTTAGAGAGGGCTATCAAGGCATGGGGTTGCGATAGTCCGGACACTCCGGGAAAACCCCACAAGTGTACGATAGCGAAGAAGACCTGTACTATAAGTAGAAAATTTTGGTTCTCCGACAGTGGAGGTTGTACTATAACCAGCGTCAGCGGCAAGGAGAGGAAGCGAGCGGAGGTTGTACTATAACCAGCGTCAGCGGCAGGGAGAGGAAGCGAGCGGAGGAGCGGCTCAGGGGATGCAAAGTCCTCTTCCCCGACGAGGGCATCAACGGAGCCGTGGAGGCGGTCTCTTTCGACGATACCTTGGGAGAGCTACGAAAGGTAGTCGGAGGAGTCCTTAAAGAGGACCGGACGATTCCGGTATGTTCGGAAAGGATGTACGAAGTCATCGCGGACTTCAGTAGAGGGCTCGAGTCGGATCAGACGACCCGGGTGGACACGAAGTACAAGACGGTGGACCAGAAGGTGAGGCCAGTCGCGGCACCCTTGTTGGAGGGCAGCAAGGGGCGGATAAAAGGGGTTGCGTCGGACCCAAGTTTATGGAATCCGGCGGGCATAGGCCACCGGTTCACCGACATAATGATACGGGAGCTCAAGGTCGGTGGGGGCGGCTTCCTACTGTCGGCGGAGGAGGACCGGTTTTGGAGAATGCTCGGGAGGCACGGGAAGGCTTTCGCATTCTCACCGGAGGAGATCGGGTGCGTAGACCCGACAGTTGTCGAACCGATGGTGATCTTCACGGTACCGCATGTGCTGTGGAATCTCAAGCCGATTCCGGTGCCAAGAGCTCACATCCCGAAGTTGATGGAGCTCCTAAAGCAAAAGGTGGAGGTGGGCATCCTCGAACCGTCGAGTGCCCCATACTCGAATCGGTGGTTTACCGTGCCAAAGAAGGACGGCACGCTGCGCTTTATTCAAGACCTGCAGCCGGTCAACAAGGTGACCATTCGAAACGCAGGAATCGGACCGACAATAGACGAGTTCGTGGAGGCCTTCGCCGAAAGGTCGATTTACTCGGTCGGTGATCTCTACTCGGGGTACGATCAGTGCCAGCTAGCCATAGAGAGCAGAGACATCACGACAATGCGAACTCCTCTCGGCCTTGTACGGATGTGTACCCTACCACAAGGGGGGACGAACTTGGTAGCTCACATGGTGAACGCAATGAACAAGGTGCTGAGGGATTGTATTCCAGACATCACCATGCCGTTTTTGGACGACTTCCCAATCAAGGGATGCCCGGTGGAGGAAAAGGACGAGACGACCGGACCGGACAAGTGCCAGAAATTCGTGGCGACGCACATCGATGACTGCGAGAAGGTGCTGCAGAGGTTAGAGGGCGCAAGGCTCACCTTCTCCGGGGGAAAATCGGCCTTCGGGCAATCAGAGATCATGGTCGTCGGACACCTATGCGGGTCGTACGACCGGAAACTGTCTCCGGCTAAGGTAGAAGGCATCTCCGCGATGAAGCACGATTGTAGGTCGGTCACGGAGGTTCGGAGGTTCTTGGGAGCATGCGTGTTCTACCACATATGGATCCCGCATTACGCCCACGTCACGGAGACGTTATACGTGTTGCTGAAAAAAGGGCGAAAATTCGAGTGGAGAGATGAGCATAGGGAGTCTATCCGAAAGATGAAGGAAACACTTGCCGCAGCTCCGACGCTCCGGAAGGCTGTCTACGGAAAGGACACTCCAATTTACGTAACGGTAGACACGAGTCCGACCGGGATCGGATGGGTCGTCAACCAAGAGGACGAGGACGGCATGTGTTTCCCGATCCGGTTCGGCGCGAAGGTCCTCAGCGAGCGACAACGAGGATACGCCTAGGTTAAACGCGAGCTGTGGGGTATCGTTTCGGCGGTAAAGGACGATAAAGACTACCTAATCGGGATAGAGGTAATTATCGAGACGGACTGCCTGCCAATTCTTGGCATGGTTTCCGGATGCGCGACGCCGGACCTGGCAATGCTCAGGTGGATAGCGTACATCAAGTCCCTGAATCCGGAAATACGACACATTTCTGGAAAAGACAATGCCATGGCCGACATGCTTTCAAGGGCGAGGTTCGAAAACGAGGGCGGCATGGTTTCGGAGGACGAGGAAGTCGACGTGGACTTCTTCGAGGCGGCTTACGTAACAACCGGCAGGGAATGCTCTCCAACGCTTAACGATTTCGACGAGAGCAAGTACAACGGGGAGTGGCTGCAGATCGGCGGGTTCTTGAAAACAATGACACCGGACGCGGCATGGACAAGGGATGAGGCCAACCGGATTCAGAAGAAAGCATACCGATTCTTCCTCCGGGACGGGTACATATGGAAGCACCTAAAGAAGAAGAACGACATCCCGCTCTGAGTGGTGGCGAAGAAGGAGGAACAAGAGGATTTGCTTGCGGCGTACCACGATATTCCTTGGGCTGGACACCGTGGAACGTGGGCCACGTTCGAAAAGCTAAAGGGGAAGTATTGGTGGACGGGACTATACCGGGACATGCATCGGTTCGTGACGACTTACGAAAGCTGTTAGGTGCACTTCATGATCCGACACCGGGACGAGCTTCACCCGACCTACCCTCCGACCGTCCACTTCAAGTGGATGGTGGATTTGGTGACGATGCCAATGGGGGTAGGACAGATGCGGTATCTGGTGCTGGCTCGGGAGGATCTAACAAACCAGGTTGAAGGCCGAGCCCTACAGAACAAGACGACTGCAGCCGTGTGCCGGTTTTTGATTGAGGACGTGGTATGTCGATACGGGTGCGTAGGGAAGATCGTGGCTGAGCGTGGTGAGTTGGACGCAGAAGAGGCCGAAGAGTTGTTCAACCGGCTAGGAGTCAAACTTTCGCTGACCACAGCGTACAATCCGGAGGCGAACGGGAAGGTGGAGCACGAACACGGGCCAATTGTCAAAGTGCTAGTACGGGCGTGCGGAGGCCAAGTCGGGAACTGGCCACGACTGCTACCTTATGCCTTGTGGGCGGACCGGGCTACGCACAGTTCGGTAACCGGGTTCATGCTGGCTGAGCTTATGTTCGGACAGAAGCCGATCATGCCAACAGAGCGAACGATCTCCTCGTGGGCCACGGTGGACTGGATGGATGAGATGAGCCGGGAGGAACTGTTGGCGGCTCGGATTCGACAGCTCGAGTGGAGGCCGGAGGACGTAGAGCGAGCCGCGGAGAAACTTCGGGTAGCGAGGATAAGGAACAAAGCCCGGTTCGACCGAACACACCGGCTCCGGCCAAGAAAGATCGAGGAAGGCAACTGGGTGCTAGTCTACGACAACAGCCTCGACAATCAGCACAGGGCCACGCGGAAGTTTGTGAGGAGGTGGTTCGGGCCTTACGTAGTAACAGGCGCCAACGACAATGGGACGTACCATCTCGCGGAGCTCGACGGTACGAGAATGGCGATACCGGTAGCGGGGAAGAGGATGAAAGCGTTCAAGAAACGACACGACAATGAGCCGGAGCTAGGGGGCATGGACAGGAACGACGAGCAGCCCGAGGCGGAGGACGAACCGGTAAACGAGGAATAAAAGCAAGGATCGGTTTTCTCCAGTAGGAACCCAATTTTGGCGCATACCGGTGGATGCGCGGTTAGGTGGGGGCGGATGTCGTGCGGAAAACCGTCCCCAGGCGCAAACCGTGTGTAGCGTGTGTGAACCGGCCCTTACACGTGGGCATGCCCCCTGTTGTATAGTAGATAGGTAGGCACAAAAGTCAAATCCTAGGTAGCAATATTCTATAGGGAGAATCGAGGAGTATCTCTGTCCGAAAGGACAGAGAATTAATGTGATGTATACGGGTGAAAACGGTCTCCCTCCTTGAGATATAAAAGAGAGGGAGAGGGAGACGGGGGGGGGGGGGGGGGGAAGGGATCATCGTGCGCTAGAGGGGACGAAGTGCTGTTGGACTGGGACCGAGCTCTTCTCCTCCGTTGTTCTCCATAGCTTTCTTTGCGCAGGTTCTCAAGAGGCTGATTCTGCTCCGTGGAACGCCCGTGTGCTTCCGGCAGAATCTCCATCTTGCTCCCCTGTGTGCGTGGGTGATCAAGCTTCGGCACCCGTCTCGCCGACCTGATCGGCTGTAACCGTTCGAGTCATCTGCATACATATATTTATATACGCGTTCTTATACTCTATCTCCTGCCCAACTTGTGTCTCTTGTGTTGTTGGGTTGCGTTCCCACGCGCTTCTTTGTCTATCCGTGTGTGAGCGTGTCTCTCTCTCTCTCTCCTTTCGCTTCCTCACCTATTCCTCGGTCCAATACCCCAGTGGTCCCCCCTTGTTCTCCATGCACGCGCGTAGCAACGTGACATATTTGGTGAACCCGACGTGAACAGGCGGGAGAGAATTAGTACTAGAAAAGGGAAGTACTATTAGTACTAAGAGGACGAGATTGCGTAAGACTCCCGAGAGAGAGAAAAGAGAAGAGGAGAGAAAGAGAGAGAGAGAGAGAGAGAGAAATAGTGAGGACGAGAGATGATGATAACAGATGATATATTATAGGAAGAGTAAGTACAAGATGGCTATGAGGCTTAAGACTGGCGTTGAACCAATTTGGTGCAACATAATGCCTAGTGCCTTCTTTTATAGTGTTCTTCGGAGTAATCCTGAAGTTTCTAGAATGTTCCAAAGAAATCTGGAATATACATTAATTTCCTATAATAAAACTTAAATGAAAATAATATCTTATGTATTACAATAGATGGTATAATGGTCAAGAGCTCGACCCATATAACATAAGGTCATGGGTTCGAGTTTTGCCATATCATGACACCCATTGGCTTCTAAATTATATTTTGTTGTTAGAGAAATCTTACCACATAATCATTGCAAAATGTTGTCGAGCCTCATGTGCATCCATCTCTCCCTCTGTCTGCTACTGCTCTAACATATGGCCTTTTCTAATATTAATTTGCAAACCAATCTCTTTGTTGTACTCTTAAGGGCTCTTCCTTCTACCTAATTTTTGAGATCTTCCCTCTCCAAAACCAAGTACTTTGTTTGTCATATTCCCATAGGTATAATCACAATATCAACCAACCAATTGTAGTGCATTGCCAGTGGGTAGATTGGTTGTAGCCCATCTCTATATCTCACATTTAAGTGTAATTGAGAAGTGTCTTTAGAAATCGTGACACAACTTTGTACACTTTTAGCCACCATAATTCGTCTTTAAGTTTTGGACATGTTGTCCATGTGCCTCAATGTCCTACCAATCAGGCGTTGTGAACCTTTGTCAATAACTCGATATTCCTTCTTGCACACCACCAACGGTTAACGGTCATATCACCTTTTGTCGTTGTAACTAGTAGCCCACCAACAAACCCTCATGAGTCTTTGTTCCCTTTTGTTTTGTATGTCAACAAAACGTGGTTTTCTTTCTCAAAAACTCAAATGCCAACCATGAGATGTCTTGCTCATTTTATAACATTTTATAGCACTTTATAGCTTCTCCCATGGACATGGACAAAAATAGTATTTTTTTTTGTTAGCATGCATCTATCCTTATCCTAATAAGGGCACACTATGCTAGCCAAAATCATCATTATCATTCATACTCACTTCATTATCGACATCTTTGCACCATAACTAGCCTTCCCTTTCATCACCCCTATCATCAACGTTCGAACACTTGACCTTAACATTCAAATAGTTAATTCTTCCCATTTAAGCTAGTTTTTATTGCTAGTAAACCTTGCCACTATAAACCTTAGCCTTTATCAACTTTTCTCCCCTTGCACATGCTACATCACAATAGCGGAGATGAAAAGGGAGAGGGAAGGGGATATGCAAAGGTTGTCAAGAGTGAGGAGAGGGTGTTGAACATTGTTGTAAACACACGTATGTGTGCTACTCGAGCAAGACCACGGGGGTCTTGGACCAGGGAAGAAACAAAGACTAGGAATGTGTAGAGGTTAGTTGACTCGAAAGCTCCCGAGACTTCAAGGCTCGCTAGAATCGAAGGCTCCTTAGAGTCAAAGGCTCACTAGATACGAAGGCTCTTTGGACTCGAAGGCTCCTCAGAGTCAGTCAAGTTTCCGATGAAGGTTCAAGTCAAGTGGACCGCGGATACTACGGTTACCTTCAACAACCACAATACCTCAAATCAGAGTAGTGTTCTTGGGCCACTTCCTCATCCCTTTAAATGATCGGTGTGCCAGTTTCCCTAAACCCTTCATTCAATCCACGAACACGCAAAGCTACTTTCTAGAGAATCGGTCTCAATGTATGCTTAATACTCAACAATGGTTCGGTTTGAATTGAACTAAACCACAAAACTGTGGCTTAATGGTTTAAATGGTTTGGTTTGGTTTGTTTTAGGTTCAAGTTTGTTTTAACAATTCGGTTTCAATGGTTAGAAACCGCGATTTAAATGGTTTAAATTTTTATTAATTTTTCATTAAATTTTTTTTTTAAAATTTAAAGATATTATAAAATTTTTTTTAAACAATCTTTTCGTTTTTTAGCCTAACTCTCACATTTTAAGAAAATCTTTCAATTTTTCAATTTGAATTTTGACCTAAGTTGAAAAACCGAAACCGAACCATGAAACCGCGGATTTAATAGTTTATGGTTTAATGGTTTGGATTTTCTTTTAATGGTTCGGTTTAAATGGTTTCATGGTTTGATTCAAATTTCAAAAAATTTAAACGGTTTTGTTTTGACACTCTTAAATCGAACCAAACTATTGTCGATTGTTATGTACACTTGAGAACAACAACAAGAAGAAGAACTCTAAAAGCTCACAAAGAAGAAACCCCCAAAATATCAAGTTGAGACAAGAAAAAAAAAAATCCCTAAAGTTTGAACAAGAAAAGAAGAAACCATATTGATACTCTCCAAGACACAAAATGGGGACCTCCTATAAAACCCTAATGGTGCACTTTTGAAACTAAAATGAGCGACCCAAAATAAGGGCTAGTCATCAACTCTTTTTATAAACAAAAAGAGGCACTTAAATTCGGCATCAAATGAGCTTATTCTCTATCGTTCTTCAGAAAAGAAATAAGAATAAATAGTCATTAATCTGCATCGCACTAACAGAGAATCGAACTCTACACCGATAGTAAAAGGTTTATGGCTCAAGTGTGAGTGGACCCCTCTTTTTTTTAAGATTCTACCTTTGGCTTCACCACATCATGACAACAGAGGTCTAAAGGGGGTGGGTGGGGTGAGAGTGGGTGTCAAGGTGTGGAGGGATGCGATGGGTATAAGGGAAAGGGATTAGAAAGACGGTGGGAAGTGTAGAAGGAGTTGGGTGCATGACAACGAGTGGGCTGGTGTTATAGGCATAACCTTACATACCAACTCTATAACAAATTTTAATGGGTTAATGGTAGGATACTTGGGAAACTTGACATCCTAGGAACTGGGACAAACCCATATGAACCTACGACACATGGAAATATATGTCGTGGTCTAAGAGCCTTAGTTGTTGAGCTATAAAAGAGGACTAGCTATCCCCTTCACTGCGACATCTTGAGAGGTTGTTGAGACTCTATTGGTGAGAACACGTTCACGTTCACAAATGGAAGGATCGCGCACAAATGGAAGGATAAGGAATATTCCGTCTGATTTTGGGTCTTTTTTTGCCATTTCACAAAACACCTTGATACTAGTATCACATGTTCTCAAAAACTTGATGAAAAAGCTAAAATTTTCACCATTTCGTAAAATTGAAAAATAATTTTATTATTTTTATTAATATTATTATTTTTCCAAAAAAAACTCCTTCCATTAGTTATAAAATTTTACAAATGAGGCGATTATGTACAATTCCCTAAAGGGACGCGATAGTTCCATCTAATGTGGAAGCCCACTAACTCAAGAAAGGGAGAGGATGACCATTGTTGGATGAAGGCTATGCGTTGTCTTTCAACTCCCTCGGAGCCACCTTTAAGGCCATCATATTGGCTTTTCAGAGTGGCTACAATTTCACTCCATATCTCTTGCAGTTGTTGGCCGGTCAGAAGAGCAAGGACAAGGGGGAAGGCGGAATCGGATCGGATAATAGGAAGTAATAGTAGAATTATTATTCGGAGGGACGGATTCGGTACAGTTGTACCGATCCGGATCCGAACCGATTCGGATGTCGGTTGCCTAAGCGCACCGATTGTAACCTTGCCGGATGCCTATAAAAGGATCCGATGATTTGTAAAGTGTTTTGACGGAAGTAATACAAGAGTAATTATTGTGTATTTATCTGTATTTCGTATTGTTTGCCGTCCGTGCTTAATTGTAATCATCTTATGCGTGTAACCTAGCATCCAATCCTTACCACCCCTTTGGAGAAGTGTTGGGTAGACACCTGTGTTGAGGCTAGTCGGGCCAGACAGACAACACTATTTTGGCGACCACGATTCCTGCAAAGTGCAGAGGACAACCGGGGGATGGATGTCTAGACCAAACGACGACCACATCACCGAACGAGGGAGACGATACACCGAACGCGAGCAACGACGGGAAGCCCTGCAGCAAGCCGTCGACGAGATCCGGCGGGATCGGTCATTCTCCAAAACTCTTCGGAGAGTCGTAGAAGAAGCACTACAGTTCCGGGTTCTGCAAATCCCCGACGAAGGCAGTAGCATAACAAGCCTGCAAGAGGCGGAAACGATACTGCAGACGCTCGCCGCGGGCGACGGGGACTCGGAAGCATTCGCAACACTTGAGGCGGAGTTGGAAAGCGACGGAAGCGTTGCATCCCGGTATAAAAGCAGCCACGACACACCAAATGACCGGGAGGACGAGGGGTCGGAAGACTCAGTAACACCGGCGCCAGAGGAAGAAATAACCCTGGAATTCGGTGACCGGCAACTGCCGAGGAAGGCTGACCGGATACCGACAACAACCGCGAGGGAACCGAAGGAGCGGATTCCGACAACACCCGCGGAGGAACCAACGGACCGGACACCGGCAACACCCGCGGAGGAACCAAAGGTTCTCACACCAACGCCAACAGCAGACAGAGAACGGAGGGAACAGGAGAGTCAGTTGGACGACACGATGCCGTACCCATACCCAAAGTACCGGGATGAGGCCGACGCGGAGGCACACGTGTACGCATTCCTCCAAACATGGGAAGCCAACCATATCTCCCAAAGACTGACGGAGCCCGAAGCCGAACGATCCAAAATCGCCGATTTCGGCATAACCTTAGAAGGACCGGCGGCCCAATGGCACGCAAAGCACTTACCAGGCACCTTTGCCACATTCGATGCCTTGAAGGTCAGATTCCTTAGGTTTTTTCACAGACAATTTGAGCAAAGGGAATTGGTCGGGCAGTTCTACACCACCCGGCAGGAAGAAAACGAGACTATGCCACAATTCATCATTCGGTTCCAGACCCTGCATAGCCAACTGACAAGAGCACCACCCGAAGACGAAGCCAAAGCAGTCTTTCTGGCCGCACTGAAAGAGCCACTTCGAACAATGTGCGGAGTCCTTGATTTCCAAACCAGCACAATGGACCAAGTTATTGATCGGGTTTTGGAAATGGACAAGACTAGCCCCTTCTTGTCGATGGGGATGTTACACCGGGCACTCCCAAAAGAGGAAGACCTGAGGTTCCGACAGGCCTTACAATGTACAACATGCCTAAATTCGGGGCACTCAACAGTAGACTGCACCCTGCGGACACAATGTGTGATCTGCAACTCTCGAGCCCATACAACGGACCGATGCGAATACAACCTGTTAAATCGACAGGCAGCACCGGTTCGACACATAGAACCGCGCAATCAGAACCCGGACGAGGATCGATTCCGGAGAGATGACCGCTACCAACGCGAACGCGGTAACAGATACGCTGATAGAAGACGCGACAACTATGACCGAGAGGAGGGATGTAGAGATAGCTACCCCCGGGACCGGTATGACAGAGACGAATCCCCGAAAGACGACAGACGCGGAGAAGAGAGGCGACAAGGATACGCTGATAGAAGACGCGAAAACTATGACCGAGAGGAGAGACGCAAAGAAAGCTACCCCCGAGACCGGTACGACCGAGACGGAGCCCCAAAATACGACCGACGCGGAGAAGAGAGGCGACAAGGGAACCGAAATTTCCGACGGAATCAGAAGCGTGGATTTTTCCGAAGAGAGGAACGTCGGGAGGCAGCAAGGAATGACAACCCGGTATCCGTACTGGATAACCGAAAAACCGAAGACGACCGCCGGAGCATACCCACCCTCCAAACCGGGGACAAAGGAGAAACGAGCAACAATCACAAGGTGTACTGTTATTACTGCCGCAAGGAAGGCCACTATAGTAACCAATGCCCAAGCAAAAGCTATGACAAGCAGCCGGAAGTCAACATGGTTACAGCCGAAATAACAGAAGTACAGCAGGTCACAACCCGGTCAAAGGGAAAGACCGCCGAGTGGGAGGCCCAGGAGGCAATCAGAAAACAAGCGACACAATGGATCAAGGAGGCCAATGAAAAAAATGCGGCAGAAGTAAGAGACCAAAATATGCCAGAAGACGAAGAAATCATACAGCCAGGCGAGAACCCGACGTGGCAAGCGCTACAGGACTGTCAAATCGTGCTGCCGTTAGTGCCACGATTTACGGCAGACCTACAGGCATCCGTCAGCAAACCGAAGCCGACGCCAGCACCGACATTCTTCTCCAACCCGGAGGAAGGACCAGCGGTGGTCGATACAAGTAGCCCGGCAATCACGACAATCGTGAAAGGAAAGGAAATTGCTGGAACGATTATTGACGGAGGCTCCGGGGTAAATGTCATCAGCCAACAGACATGCAACGACCTGGGCATCCGGGAATGGGAACCATGCCCCTTCTGGTTACGCATGGCGGATACTAGCTCAGTCCGATCGACCGGGCTTATCCGGGATTTGGAAATCACGATCGAAGGCCACGTATTCCGGATATCGGCCGTGGTGCTGCAGCTGAATGTACAAGGCGCGTACCCCTTATTGCTAGGACGACCATGGCTGCGAACGGCGCATATCAAGCAGAACTGGCAAAAGAACATGATCACATTCCAGCGAGGGAAAACAAAGGTACGAGTAACGACGCAACCACGGGTGATCACCAGTAAGGAAGCAACTCCATTGTATGCGGAAAGCATTAACATGTTGGAGGGATTACCGGACGAGGAAGTCGAGCGGTACCTAGAGGAACACCCACGAATCGTCCCACTATTTGAGGTGGATATTACGGCGGCAGTAGAACCGTACATTACGACGCCGGAAGAACCGGACCAAGCGGCGATCCGGGAACTACGACAAGCGCAGGAATCCCTAGAGAGGGAAATGACGATATCCCAGAGGGTAAAAGCATCCCAACTCGAGGAGGTGGACCTCGGCACAGCAGACAAGCCCCAACCAGTAAATGTTGCAAAGGAATTGCCGAAGGAAGAAAAGAAGGCAATGGTAGCATTGTTAACAGACTTCAAGGATGTGTTCGCGTGGTCGTACGAAGACATGCGAGGGCTGGACCCCCAGCTCTATTAGCACCAAATTCACCTAAGTACGGACGCGAAACCGATTGCTCAACGCAGGTACCGGATGAATCCGAATTATGCGGCAAAGGTGAAGGAGGAAATTGATAAGCTCCTCCGGGTCGGATTTATCCAACCGGTCAAGCAGGCAACCTGGCTGAGTCCGATAGTGGTGGTCCCGAAAAAGAACGGAAAAATCCAGGTATGCGTGGACTACCAAAAACTAAATGCCGCGACAGTGACCGATGCGTTTCCACTACCATTTACGGACGGGGTGTTAGATGCGGTAGCCGGGCACGAAGTTTACCGCTTCCTGGATGGATTTAGCGGCTACAACCAAATACGAATGAACCCGACCAACCAAGAGAAGACAGCATTCGTGACGGAATGGGGAGTGTTCGTCGCGGTCGTGATGATGTTCGGACTAAAGACGGCTCCAGCGACCTTTCAAAGGATAATAATGGAAATTTTCGGGGAATATATCCCCGGTTTTATGCAGGTCTTCCTTGACGATTTCGCGGTCTACAGCCGGCACGGAGAGCATCTCGATCACCTCCGACTGTGCTTGGAGAAGTGCCGCGAGTACCGATTGAGTCTGAATCCGGCCAAGTGCGTCTTTGGAGTGGCAAGCGGCAACTTGCTAGGGCACGTGGTGAGTAAGGAAGGAATCGCGGTAGATCCGGATAAATTCAAGGCGATTCTCGATGCACCAGCACCAAGTAACGCAAAGGATTTAAGCCGGTTCCTGGGCCAAATAAGGTGGCATAACCGGATGATACGGCACCTCGCGGACTTCGCTACACCGTTACATACCGCCGTACATAGGGTACCCTTCCTATGGGCAGAGACGGAGGAGGAAGCCTACAAAGCGTTGAAGGTCATGCTGTCGCAAGCTCCGGTGGTGCAACCGCCGGATTGGAGTAAAAGCTTTCACGTCTTCGTCGACGCGTCGGACGTAGCAATCGGCAGCGTTCTGATGCAACTCACAGAGCCGAAATGGTACCGACCGGTGTACTACGCAAGCCGGAAACTCTCAAAAGCCGAACGGAATTACTCTACGACGGAACGCGAGGCATTGGGAATGGTGTATAGTGTCACAAAGTACAGGCACTATCTGCTCGGAAGGAAGTTTTCCTTCCATGTCGACCATTCGGCACTACTCTACCTGGTCTCGAAGGCATCCCTGACGGGAAAAATTGCACGGTGGACACTGCTACTACAGGAATTTGAATTCGACATTTTCCACCGACTCGGGGCGCAGCATGCGGTAGCGGACTATCTAAGCAGACTTGAATTCGGAGAAGCAGGGGACGGCGTCCAGGATGAGTTTCCCAACGCCGAATTGTTCCGGATCACGACGAAACCGGCAACGGATACAACGGTAGCCGACGAAGACACATGGCTAACTGAGATGCACCAGTTCCTGAGCACCGGAGTTCCCCGGACAACATGGACCAGTAACCTTGTTGGATGGGTGGTTTGGTTGGAGAAGACTCGCCTACATCGTTGTTTCCATAGAATCCAAAGGGTTATTGGGCTGACCAATTCCAACACCTCTTGAGATTTGTCATTAAGAGGAAAATAGTGAACATTGTCGCTGGAGGAGAAAAGAACCTCTTGTGCTTTTCTCACCAAAGTCATCCCCTCCTCCTGATGTCACCGGCCGGCAAAGGAGTCCAGAGTGGGAAACGGAGAGTTAATTAAGTAGTAGGAATGTGGTTGTCATTAAGCTATGAGTGTGGACGGACGGACCGGAAACGGTATGCCGTTCCGGATCCGGACCGATCCCGAATAGGTGCGGCTGGTCTCGAAGGCATCCCTGACGGGAAAAATTGCACGGTGGACACTGCTACTACAGGAATTTGAATTCGACATTTTCCACCGACTTGGGGCGCAGCATGCGGTAGCGGACTATCTAAGCGGACTTGAATTCGGAGAAGCAGGGGACGGCGTCCAGGATGAGTTTCCCAACGCCGAATTGTTCCGGATCACGACGAAACCGGCAACGGATACAACGGTAGCCGACGAAGACACATGGCTAACTGAGATGCACCAGTTCCTGAGCACCGGAGTTCCCCCGGACAACATGGACCAGTAACCTTGTTGGATGGGTGGTTTGGTTGGAGAAGACTCGCCTACATCGTTGTTTCCATAGAATCCAAAGGGTTATTGGGCTGACCAATTCCAACACCTCTTGAGATTTGTCATTAAGAGGAAAATAGTGGACATTGTCGCTGGAGGAGAAAAGAACCTCTTGTGCTTTTATCACCAAAGTCATCCCCTCCTCCTGATGTTACCGGCCGGCAAAGGAGTCCAGAGTGGGAAACGGAGAGTTAATTAAGTAGTAGGAATGTGGTTGTCATTAAGCTATGAGTGTGGACGGACGGATCGGAAACGGTATGCCGTTCCGGATCCGGATGGATGTCTAGATCAACGCATGACCTGGTTACAAATCGAACTCGACGCCTTACCGAAAGGCAAAGGAGACGCGAGGCTTTCCAGCAAGCGGTGCAGGAAATTAGAGCGGATCGCTCGTTTTCCAACGTAATCCGGAGAGTAGCGGAGGACTCCCTCTGGTTACAGCAAACATCGCACCCGGACAATGGCAGCTGCCTAAGCAGCCTCCGGGAAACCGAATCCCTTCTCCACGCGTTGGCAAACGAAGAAGGCGAAGCAGAAGCCTTTTCAGCATATGAATCAGACTCCTAAGGGGAATACAGCGTGCACACGAACTACCGTAGCAGCAACAAAACCCCGGGCGGACCGGAGGACGAAGGATCAGATACTTTACCGACACCGGAACCGGAAGTGCTAACGCTGGAACCCCCGGAACCAACAGAGGAAGAACGACCTCCGACACCGGAAGTCGAAGAGGAGAGGCCTCCGTCACCAAAGGAAGAGGAAAAACAACCAACGCCAGAAACAAATCGGGAAAGACCACCGACGCCGGAGAAAATTCTGGAACGAGCACCAACACTACCAGCCCGCGCACCGATACTGGACGACGACATGTCGTTCCAGTACTCCAAGTATAGAGATGATCCGGGCGCGGAAGCTCATGTGCACGCCTTTGAACAGACATGGGAAGCCAACCATGTGTCCCAGCGATTGACACCGGAGGAAGAAGAACGCACTAAGATAGCGGAATTTGGCGTCACATTGGAGGGACCGGCAGCAAGATGGCGCCGGACGTAGGACCCGTCTACCATCAACACCTTTGCAGATTTAAAAGCTAAATTCTTGCATTTTTTTCAAAAGGAGGTGGACCAGACCGTAATGGTAGGCTTATTTTATACCTTCCGGCAAGAGGCAGGGGAGAGCATTCCTCAATTTGTCATCCGGTTTCATTGGATGCATAGTCAGCTTGCCCGCGCACCTCCGGAAGAGGAATTACGAACTATATAATTAACGCGCTCCGGGAACCCCTACGCACAGTTTGCACGGTAATCGACTTCCGCACAAGTACCATCGACCAGGTCATTGACCGGGTGAGAGAGATGGAAAAGACAAGCTCCTGGCTCACACTGGGAGCACTTCAACGGGCGTTACCATCCGATGAAGACCTCCGGTTTCGGCAAGCAATACAGTGCACAACCTGCTTGAATTCCGAACACTCGGCTCTAGAATGCACTATGAGGACGCAATGTGTAATCTGTCAATCCAAGAGCCATACGAGGGATAGGTGCGAGTATAATCTGTTGAATCGGCAAGCACCGCCCGTCCGACAAATTGAGCCACGCAGCAGCTGGGATGAAGAAGACGAACGCTGGCGGCGAATGAACCGTGACCGACCGGCACAGGATGTCCGGTATGGCGAGTGACGGGAAAATGATGTCCGGTATGGCGATCGACGGGAAATTGTTGTCCGGTACGGTGATCGGCGGCATAACTATGACCGGCATGATTGGTACCAGGATTACAATAGACGATACAAACATTACGACCGGGAGCACTCCCTCGGGTATCGTTAGCAACGGGAGGAATACGGTAGATATAACGGGCAACCCCGTCAAGAGTACCGTAATAAGAAGAGCTATAACAAAAAACGGCATTTTAAAAAAGGCGGCTACCCCCGGGATCCGGAACAAGGAGCTCCAAGTAGCCAACCGGTACAAAACCCCGCGCGTGCCGTAGGACCTGCCCCGGGTACAACAGACAATGCCGAATCTAGCAATACCCGGAAGGCCTACTGCTACTACTGCCGACAGGAAGGCCATTATAGTAACCAATGCTCGGTGAAGAGCTATGAAAAACGACCGGCGGTAAATATGGTAGTCCCTGAGGTGGCGGATCTGCAGCAGGTGACGACAAGGTCGAAGGGCATGGCCAAAGAATGGGAGACACAGGAGACCATCCGGAAACAAGCAACGGAATGGGTAAAGAAAGCAAACGAGCAGAATGTCATAGACTTACAGCAGCAAAAGGAGAACACCGTAGGGCTTGCCGGCGGTAGTCAGTCCGAGAACAAGACATGGTAGGCGTTGCAAGAATGCCAGATTACGTTACCACTAGGAAGACTCCTACAACTCGTGCCAAGATTCATGGAAGGACTGAAGACGGCCATGACGACATGAGAACCATCACCGGCACCGGTACTCTTCTCGAATCCGGAGGAGGGACCAACGATGGTGGACACCAGCAGTCCGGTAATCACTGCCATTGTGAAAGGGAAAGAACTCCCCGGCACAGTTATAGACGGAGGCTCTGGGGTGAATGTAATAAGCCTCCGGACGTGTGATGACCTAGGAATCCACGAGTGGGAGCCGTGTCTGTTCTGGTTGCGGATGGCCGATACAAGCTCAGTGCGGCCGACAGGAAATTAGAAGTCACCGTCAACGGTCATACATTTCACATCTCGGCCGTAGTGCTACAATTACAGGCACAAGGCGCATACCCGCTATTGCTGGGGCGGTCATGGTTGAAAACGGCACATATCAAACAGAATTGGCGAAAAAATATAATTACCTTCCGGCGAGGAAAAGCCAAGGTACGGGTACCAACACAGCCAAGGACGAGCACTGGCAAGGAATGTACACCGTTGTATGCGGAATGTGTCAACATGCTAGAAGGGTTAGAGGACGAAGAAGAAGCTCAATACCTGCAGGAAAACCCGAAGATCATACCCCTCTTCGAAATTGACATTGCCGAAGCAGTAGCACCATACTTACCGCAATCGGAAGAGGCTGAAGCAGAACCGGATAAAGACGCAATCCGGGAGTTACGGCAAGCGCAGGAAGCGTTGGAACGGGAAATGGCCGTTTCACAGTGCGTGAAAGCGTCGCAACTGGAAGAGGTGAACCTAGGCACCACGGACGAAGCAAAACCGGTGCACATCGCCAAGGAGATGAAGTCCAAAGACAAAACGGCGATGATAACACTTCTCACGGAATTTCGCGATGTGTTCGCCTAGTCCTACGAAGATATGCGAGGACTCGACCCTCAGTTATACCAGCATCAAGTGCACTTGAGCAAGGACGCAAAACCAGTGGCACAAAGACGGTACCGGATGAATCCCAATTATGCCGCCAAAGTCAAGGACGAAATCGACAAACTCTAAGAGTTGGCCTTATCCGTCCGGTAAAGAAAGTGACATGGCTGAGCCCGATCGTAGTCGTACCGAAGAAGCACGGAAAAATTCGAGTTTGCGTGGACTACCGGAAACTCAATGGGGCTACGGTAACGGATGCGTTTCCACTTCCGTTCACAGATGGAGTGTTGGATGCCGTCGCCGGCCATGAGGTCTATAGCTTCTTAGACGGATTCAACGGGTATAATCAGATCCGGATGCACCCCGACGACCAAGAGAAAACGACATTCGTCACCGAATGGGGGGTCTTTGTGGCCGTGGTGATGATGTTCGGACTCAAAATGGCACCGGCAACATTTCAACGAATCATCATGGAAATCTTTGGTGAATATATACCGGCTTTTATGCAGGTTTTCCATGACGATTTCGCCGTCTATAGCCGGGAGGAGGACCATTTTCAGCACCTCCGTCTTTGTCTAGAAAAGTGTAGAGCGTACCGGCTAAGCTTGAATCCGGCAATGTGTGTATTTGGCATGTCCAGTGGAACTTTATTAGGACATATTGTGAGCCAGGAAGGTATTGCAGTCAACCCGAACAAAGTGAAAGCCATATTAGAAGCACCGGCGCCGGCAACGGCAAAGGCATTAAGCCGGTTCCTACGCCAGATCCGGTGGCACAGCCGGATGCTCCGATACTTGGTCGACTTGGCTACACCGTTGCATGCCGCCGTACATTGGACACCATTCCAGTGGACCGACACTGAGGATAGGGCGTATAAGGCCCTCAAGGTACTATTGTCGCAGGCACCGGTAGTACAACCCCCGGATTGGAATAAAGAATTTCACGTGTTCGTGGACGCCTCCGACATCGCAATCGGAAGCGTACTTATGCAGCTTACGGAGCCAAAGTGGTACCGGCCAGTGTACTATGCCAGCCGAAAGCTATCCCAAACAGAACGAAACTACTCTACCACGGAATGGGAAGCTCTAGGGATGATCTATAGTGTGACAAAGTTTCGGCACTATTTATTGGGGAGGAAGTTTTCCTTCCATGTAGATCATTCGGCACTCCTTTACCTGGTGTCCAAGGCGTCACTCACCGGCTAATTGGCCCGGTGGACCTTATTGTTACAGGAGTTCGAGTTTGAAATATTCCACCGACCTGGTATACAGCATGCCGTAGCGGATTACTTAAGCCGATTGGAGTCTGGAGAGACGGGTGACGGAGTACCGGATGAGTTTCCGGATGCGGAGCTGTTTCGAGTCACTACGGAGACGGCAGCAGATGAGACGGTGGCCCAGGAAGACAAGTGGCTCACAAATATGCACTAGTTTCTGAGCACAGGACTGCCTCCGGAAGAGCTGAACCGGGACGAACGGAAACTCCTGGCGGTGCAAAGCCGACATTTCTGCTTACTGCAAGACACACTATACCACAAGGGTGCGGACGGCATATGGAGACGGGCGGTGCGCAGCGATGAAAAGGAACTGATACTGAGGGAAGCCCACTGCGGAGTTGCCGGAGGTCACTATGCCGGAGATACGATGGCCAGAAAAATATGGCAAAGTGGCCTATGGTGGGCAACGACATTAAGAGATGCGGTACGGTACGCAAAAGAATGTGACCTATGCCAGAGAATGGGCCAACCAACGGAGCAGGCTCGTATGCCACACCAGCCGGTACTACCACTCGAGCCATTCCAAAAGTGGGGGCTGGACTTTGTAGGACCGCTCAAGCCACTGGCAATGAGAACGGGTAATCGGTACGTTATCGTTGCTACGGATTACTGCACAAAATGGGTGGAGGCCAAAGCTTTATGGGATAACACCGTTGCGTCAACGGCAAAGTTTCTATATGAGTACATCTGGTGCCGTTACGAATGCCCCATTGAATTGATAAGTGACCAAGGGGGGCACTTTCTCGGACAAGTAGTGGAAAGCCTAACGACCTTCTATGCCGTTGTACACAAACGGAGCACACCTTACTATCCACAGGCGAACGGTTTAGCGGAATCAACAAACAAGACGCTCCAGAATATCCTCTGGAAGATCGTCAACGAAAACCGGACGGATTGGGACACATAGCTACATAGCGCGCTTTGGGCATACCGGACGGCATACAAAACGAGCATCCGAACAACACCGTTCCGGTTGGCGTTCGGACTCGAGGCGGTCATGCCGGTAGAATTCCAAGTAACTAGCTTACGGATCCAGCTACGGGAAAGGCTGAATGAGAAGGAGTCGGAGGCAATAAGGTTGACAGCGATGTCTGAGCTCGAGGAACAACGACTGGCCAGCATCCTACATTTAGAATTGGAGCAACGCAGACGAAAAGCATTTGTCGACCGACACAGGAAAGGTAACGAAAAAATGTTCGCAATCGGCAAACCGGTGTTAGTATTCCAAACCTGGATGGGCAAGATGCCAAGTCAACCACGGTTTAGATGGACCGGACCATATTGGCTAACACGGGAGTATAATGGGTCCTACTAGTTAGGGACACTTGCCGGCGAAGTGCTAGGCAAATGGGTCAACGGATTCCGGTTAAAGGCATATAGAGGACCGATGCCTAAGAACCCATTTGAGCGAAGGACCGACACCAGTGAGGGAAACGGCAACCACCAAGACGACATAGAAGGCGAGCCGGTAACTAGGGAGAATGAGGCCGGTAAGGGTCCGAGAGGACCAACGGACAAGTGACGTCACACTAATAATAATAATAACTAAAACTAAAAATAAAAAAATAAAAAAATAAAAAAAACAATCATGCAAAAGCGAGGAATGAATGAATGAAAGAGTGTGGAGCGAAAAGGTACGTAGTGGGCATTTAAAGCGCCACCACAGGACATAATGCTATTTTAAGTACGCGACATGCACACACTCGAAAAAGGCGCCAGAATGCACAGACAAAAACCATTGCGCGTAGAGACCCTCTACTTTCGCGAACCCAGGAGCACAGAAGCACCAAGACGTTGCAAGATCATTAGACGAGAACCTGCGCATAGAGAACCCCCGCCTTCTGAACTCTCTCTTTCTCAACCCCACTCTCATCACCATCCATCCTCGCCACCGCAATCCGACCCCGACATAGAGATGGACCCGCAAACGTTGTCGGAAGCCGCCAAGAAATGGTTGAAGCAACACGGGCTCGAGGGCTTCTTGATGATGATGGAAGACCGCCACACAAAGAAGCCGACAAAGTGATCAAGGAAATCGATACAGAGGTCATAACGGCAGAGGCGATTCGAGCGTTAACAGGCCTTCCGGAGGGAGGCATACTCACGATCGACAATCCAACCCCGGAGCAACTCATCAGGTATTTTGGTGAGTACTCTCTAGCCAGCTAGGGCTACCGGACACAGGGCGGCGGAGATATGTTGTTCCACGAAATTGCTCGTGTGCTCCATGAATACGGCCACGTGTACCCTAGACCCCCTGTCATGCCGCAGAACCGGGCAGGGATGATCATCGCCACCTATGAAGGGATCAAGGTGGATTGGCCGGTATTGATCGCAGACGGGTTGTGTGCGGCGATCGAGATCGTCAAAGGCAAAGACGGCAAAGAAGGCCGAGACGGACGAAGGATATGGCACGCCGTAACACAGTGGCTCACCTTGCTAGTGCCACCCGTTCAGACTGTCCAGCCCAAGAAGCGAGGAAGAGTGGCGGACGGCACCCCAAGGACGGCTTCCAAACGGCAACAGTTGTTGGCCTCTAAGGCCACTAAGGGAAAGGCGGCGGATGCAGAACAGGCAGCAGCAGGAAGCGGCAGCCAGAAGCGCCCAACGGAGGCGCAGGAGGAACCATCGGCACGGCCCGTAAAGGTCACACTCCGCCGACCGGTGAATCGAGAAGCGGACCCCTTGGCGGCAAAACTCAATGTCGGAGCTCAGGAGGAGGAAATAGAGGAGGAGCCTACGGAGCACCTCCAGCGACGGTCGTCGGCAAGGACCGTTGAGACAACCGGGAAACGTTCGGACCCTCAGACGGAGGGAACACCGGCTCCCCATACTAAGACTCCCACGCCAAGGAAGGAACCGGAACCGGTGCATATGGCACCGGAAACAGAAGCCCCGGCACCACCGGCAACACCGGCAAGTCCCATCCCACCAGAGCCGGAAAGGTCAATGCAGCCTCCCTCGGTCAGCTAAGAAGAAGCGCAAGGGGAACCAGGACAGCAGGGTGGTCCATGGGCAAAAACGGAACTGCAACTGGGCGCAACCAGGCGGGACCACCCCTCTACAAGTGAGCCCATCTATCAAACCTCCGTGCAAGTACAACAAGGCACCGGTAGCCTGTGGCTCCGGTGGATAGGCGGACAGATAGCCGGAGTAGTGGGGTATATTGAGGCGGAAGAAAGAGCACAAAGCGAACGGTTGCTCGTCACAACCGAACAACTAGAGACGGCCCGGTCCAGAATCCGGTGCCTTGAAAAAGACTTGGATCAGGTCACGACAGAGATGGCCAAAATACGGATCCAATCACCGGTGACTCCGGTAAGTGTACAGAATAAAGAAACGGAATGACCTGTACATAGCAATAAGACCCCGGCAACGGAAACCGTTCCGGCGAGAGATGCGGCGCAAGCTCAGGAGCTTGCAGAATTGAGAGAGGAACTTGCCGCACAAGAAGCACTAAGGAGCCGTGAACGAGAATTGAAGACGGCGGCCGAAGCCGAATTAAAGAAGACTACTGAGAACCTCCGCCGGGCAGAGGAGAGCCTCCGGAAAGGCCATCAAGCGTACAACCGGCTATAGGAGGAGAAAGACAAAGTGCTGCAAGAAAAGGACAAGCTGCGGAAAACGGTGGAAACAGAGATTGAACGGCTAAAGGAAGAGCTCCGCCAGCAGAAGGACCGCGAGGACCGGGCCCGTCATCAAATCAAGGCACGGCTCAAGCAAAAGACAGATGATTTTGAGCACCTGCACCGGGACTACAAACGGCTGGAAACGAAGCATAAAGAACGGATGGCCGAGCTCCAGCAGGCAGTTGATCGGGCCGCGACGGCGATCGCCGACGAACGGGCGGAAAATACAAGACACTTGGACGAGGCGGAGAAGGTCCGGATGGAGCTCCAGAGGCAGCAGCAGGAAGACAAAGAGAGAGCGTCAACAGTATTGCAGAAATTACAAAGCACATATCAAAGGCAATTGACGCATTACAAGGCGCAGGCGGAGGACAACGTCAAAATCATCAAACAACTGAAGGAGGAACGACAAGCGGCGGAAAGCAAATCGCAATTGGGAATGAGCCGGATTCAGTCCATCCTCCGGGCATGGCTGAATCAGACAAAACACTTGATTGATGAAAGCTCCGTAAAATGGTGGACAAAGTGGGCACAAAACGAGGCGGAACTCCAGTTGCTACGGGCTGATGTGGCAAACCGGCGGAAGGAAGGAGATGACTATTATACGTTGACTTCCGAGGACTTCACTGCCATACGGGACGAGCTAGCCGATGACTTCCAAGTCCTGGTAGATTAACAACTGGCGCAGGTCAGGCAGCTCGTAGCCCAGCTGGACGATGATAGGCTGGACGATGATAGGCTGGACGCTCAAATTCAGTTTGAAAGCTACGAGCGGTCCCGGGTGCGAGAAGAAAAAGCACGGGAAGCGGCAACGGTTAACCTTAGTGATGAGGAACCGTCGCCGACTGAGGACCAGCCGGGAACCAGTCAACCGGAGACCACTACGACGCAGGGAGCAACAACGGAGACGCCGGTGTCAGAGCCACAAACGGAGGAGCAGCCGCAACAACCACCAACGGACCCGCCGCAGCAGACAGCAACAGCAACAACAACAACAACCACTTCCAGATGAACCATTGGAGCCTCTCGAACAAAGCATTCTGGACATTTTGGATGAAGAATAGCAAGGGTCGGTTGTGGATTCGACGTACAAGGTACTGTCCCACGGGTGTGCCATGTGTTACCGGCCGGCAAAGGAGTCCAGAGTGGGAAACGGAGAGTTAATTAAGTAGTAGGAATGTGGTTGTAATTAAGCTATGAGTGTGGACGGACGGACGGACCGGAAACGGTATGCCGTTCCGGATCCGGACCGATCCCGAACAGGTGCGGATGGCACCGTTTTGTAATACAGACCGGAAACCTATTTAAAGGTCCGGATACAATGTAATAGTTAGCGGTTAATTAATGAAAGCTTAAGCGTTGTTATCTCTCTGTGTTAATTGTCGTTCTGTCTTAATTGTTATATCTTACGCGTGTTATGAAAGACGATCCTAATAAGTAACTTAATTAAGTCGGATTAAGCGTTGAAGTCTAATCCGGTTGCCGTAACACCCTTTGGTGAAGTGTCTCCCGCAGACACCCTGTGTTAGGCCATTGTCCGGCCCGAAGAGTTAACACCTGATGCTCGTATCGGCCAATTGCAGCCTGCCATGATAGCCAACATATATTTCCCTACTTGATTGAACCTTGCACCTGGCATAATTGCAACAAGCGGCCAACCCCCCGCCATGTTCTATGGGACGTTAGGCAGTCCCACAGAGCGTGTCGTATGGATTCTACTGCATGTGAGCACTCTACACAATTTGGAGAGTTAAGGTTCCCACGTTGCCATGCTCCCACTGGTAGGGCCTTATGTATTAACAACCATTGGAAAGTGGTAATTCGCCTCGCGTGTTTTTGCTTCTAGATTTTCTGCCAAAACTTGGTGATTATTGCGGAGGGAACTTGAAATGTGTGCCAGACCTTCGCAGCAGCCGGTTCTCGGGCGGCTTGAGCAGCTAGAATGTGGCGACCCAATCTAGTTGTGAATTGGAAGAAAGGGATGGGTTTACTTCCTTGCCCCGCGTAGGGATCACGCCATGTCCATTGCAAAGGGTCCCAACTGACCTTACGCAGCCATGTGTTTTCATGAGTACATATATGCCAATCGGGTTGTACTTTAATCGGATCAGGATCTACAATCCATTTATGACCAGTGTACGCAAGTACTCGAATGACGTTATTCTGTGTGGGTGTCGCAGTGTCTCTCACTTCATGGCCTTCGAGCGTGTTTGGTGATCCCCTACCTCTCGGGATTAAAGAGCCCTCCTCCTCGTGGCCTATCCATTTCTCCATTGTCGTCCTTTGAATAACAGAGTCCCTAATCAGTAACGTGTTAATGATTTCCGATCTCATAGTCCATCCACCCCTAATTCCATGGAGTATGTTCGCTTGATCTTGTAGTGCATTGACATAAACCGTCGCCAACATTCAATACTTTTGCCTGGACCTTCTACAATGTATCCCCATGACAACCCCTTACGTGATCCCAGTAGTTGATTAGATTCATCCTTGAGACATGGGTTCCATAGAATACGTTGACTGAGCCAGGCAGGTTCGGATCTTGGCTGATCACATTGGAGCCCCCGACGAATGTCACACCATGCCTTCCACATGGATGCACTGAATCTGTCCTCCAAATGGCGGGAGAAAGTAGGTTTGAGATCCATGTTTAGAATCCATCCTGTTTGGGGGGCCCAATCGACCCCTTTTCGTGGCTTAAAGTAAGCGAAACGTAATCTCAGTAGCATTTTCCAACAATCATTTCCTGGTTGGAGTCCTCGCACCACAAATTTGGCAAGTAAGGCTTTCGATTGTGAAAGGGGATCAATAAGACCCAATCCCCCTCTCGACTTAGGCGTTGTGAGTATAGGCCACGCCACCTTGGTGCGAGCTACATGGTCTTCCTTACCAGACCAAATGTAGTTGCGGACCAGTCGTTGAATCTGATGTATACTATCCTTGGAAATTGTCCAGCATGATAGACTGTACCATGTTGTTGTGAGGAGTTCCTGATTTGCCACTATGATGCGACCTGCTAGCGACAATTTTTTAGAGCTCCAATGTATCAACTTTTGTCGAATGGAGAGGATAACGGGTGCAATCATAGTCTCCGGCGGTATGTTGAAGCCAATTTGGAAGCCCAAATATTTGGTGCTCGCCCCTTGATTGATCCATTTGAAAGCGGGGTGAGGGTGCCACGCCGGATGTGTTTCCTAAGAAAGCCATATTGCTCAGGATTTGTGCCAATTGATCATGGCGTTGGATCGCTTGCAAAATAAAACTAGCCCACTTTCTAGCTTTTAGAGGTTTTCCAGGTCCCCTTGCAGGTAGACTGCTGTGTCATCTGCAAATTCTATATCCAGGATGCTTTGGTAAGAATGAGGTATGGGAAGACCACGTAGGTTGAGATGCCGCGAGTTGAGAAAGCAAGAGAGTGCTTCGGCGTATAATAGAAATAAGGATGGAGCTAGTGGACATCCCTGCCGTACAGAGCGGGATATTCGGAAAAAGGGGCCCCTTTCACCTGCCAGCGAAACACAACTGCTGCCATTCCTATAAAATCCTGCAATGCCTTTGATCCATGTCTCTTGAAAGCCGAGTTTCCTCATCACACTTTCTAGAAAGTTCCAGCATACCCTATCATAGGCTTTCTCAAAATCTAGTAGCACCACTGCTACCTTCTTGTCGGTCTGCTTGGCAAGGGCTACTGCTTCCCAAAATGAGAAGAGGTTGTCTAGGATGCTCCGATTTCTAACGAAACTTGTCCCAAATATGAAAAGTAACTTTGTCTATTTTTAAGGAGAAATTACAACTAGTAGTATTTTAGATCATAACGAAATCATAACCAAAAGATTTCAAAACGATCAACTTTTTTTTTTCCGATAAAACGTTCTCTAAATTTCTTACATATCGTTGCACAAAAAATACATTTAGAGTTATTTGTATCACTATCATCATTCCTTTCCTAAGAATCACTACTATAGCTAATACACAATTGTGACTCTTCCACCTCATTTTCAAATGTACCAATCAAATCATTGTCTTCACTAAATGATGTCTCCAAATTGTGTGCACTAAATCTTGTTCGCCTTCAATTTGAGATATCTTCTAGTCTTGGTAATATCTTTTTTATTATGTCTATCGTTCTCGTCCTTAACAAATTTTGTAGTGGAGTTCTCAAAATGAAGAAGACGAGAGCATTGTGGATACCTTGATAAGAATGTGATATGTTCAAATTGATATATTAATGTTTACATCTAAGTTTGGTAGTTTGGATAGTTTATGAATATCATCTATATTTTAGGAGTTATGGATTTATGAAAATTGTTTATGAATATTGTATACATTTCTTGAGTTGTGAATTTATGGATGTTAATGAGCACTAAATTTATAGATGATGGCATTAAGGATTACAATGTTACCTCTTATACTTAAAACATTTTCAAGTCTAACAATAGATGTAACTTCCACTTCTGGAACCTACATCTTCTCAAGATGGTGAAACCATTAATCTTAACTTGTGCGTTAAGTTAACCACTGTGATTTTCTTTAAGTTAACTACATTTCATATTTGCAAACCACCAACGTTTAAACATTTATTGAAAAACTATTCAATTTTAAAAATTATCATTTTGAAACTTGTTAAATCTCAAAAAATTAACAAATTTTACATGTTATTTAAAACATGTGATACTGGTGTATCAAGTTTCTGAAAATGGCCTAATATCGCAAGATTATAAAAGGAATCTATAAGTGGAATGCACAATCCTTCTACTTGTAAACACGAACGTGTTAGGCTAAGCTCCCTTCTTTGAATCCGTTATTCAACGACAAAGGGATAACATAAGGTAGCATTTGGTGGTATGGGTCACCAATGGTATTTTATGTTTGTCTCATGTCCTTTCTTTGGGGGTGGTTGGTGTAGTTAAGCACCTTTTATATATTATTCTCCTTAATCTCTTATTATGTTGCTCATCATTAATATGATCCATAATAGCCTAGCCTGGTGTTGGGGTCATTGGATATTGAGGGGAGGGAGTTGGATGACTTGCATGTGTCTGTTGACTATGTAAAATTTCTTCACATTCCCAACCATCCATTACTGTGTGTTGTATTTATTAGGAATATGTCCCTCCTATGGGAGGACTCGACTGGTCAAGCTGAGATCCGACAGTCGATGACAAGGAGGAGTTGACATGGAGAGTCCACATTATAGTAAGTGATCCAAGTCAGTTGATTAACTACCATAGTTATTACTATAATAATAGAAGTGACAATAGTAAGTGACTACATTTGTAAATAGCCCATAGTGTGTATAAGTATAAATACACCTAGGGCAAACTTTGAGTGATGCACATTAGAGTTTTTGGAGTTGTGAGTTGTAGAGCTAAGAGTAGAGAGTGTGTGAGAGAGAGTGGCGGTAGAGGTTAGCGAACTTGCCAAGAACCCTAAGTGGTTATCCTCTGCGTATCAGAGAAGAGTTGTAACCGTTCCTTGTATTCTATATTGTATAGTGGAATATCTCTACTCCCGTGGTTTTCCCCCCATTTAGGGTTTCCACGTAAAATTGTGTGCATTGTGTATTTTGGTGTATTTTATTGTTTTTCCGTGTTTTGTATGTACATTTGAGCATATCTTCCTCACAGATCGACGATTCCATCCCTTCAAACTGGTATCAGAGCGACTCGTGAAAGATGGAAGGAGGTGTGAGTGGCTTCCCAGGAATGATGGTCGCGAACTCACACAACTACGTACACTAGAAGATCTCTTGATAGTCAAAGACCTGTACGAGCCCATCGATCGAGCAGAGATACCCATATTGGTATTAGAGTTTGATTGGAACTTCTTAATAGAAAGGCGGTGACCACCATTAGATAGTGTGTCAATGTCAGTGTCCTTCAACATGTGGCGGATGACACAAATGCCCACGAGATGTGACAGAAGTTATCAAGCCTGTATGAGAGGAAATATGCCCTCAACAAAACATCCTTGATGAGGAAAAAAGCATAGTCAAGCACGTAAGCACATTCATGAGGTATGTGAACCAACTTGTGGTATCCAAGTTTCCCCTTGATGATGCAATGCAGGCCATCCTCCTACTGTGTACCCTGCCGAATATCTGGGAGAACCTAGTGGTGACTCTCAGCACCTCATGTCAAGAAGAATACTTATCTGTACAAGTGGTAACGACAAGCATCTTGAACGAGGAGACAAGAAGGAAGGACAAGGGTGTTTTGTCCCAATCAGACTCAAACTTGACTCAACATATCGATAGAGAAGTCCATAGAAGAAGGCAAATCCAAGTCCAGAGTTAAGCTTACATGCTTTTACTATGGAAAGCATGTGTCATGATATGGCAAAACTCGAATCCATGACCTTATGTTATATGGGTCGAGCTCTTACCATTAAGCTATGTATTGTAATACGAAGGATATTTTTTTCATTTAAGTTTACTATAGAAAATTGATGTATATTCTAGATTTCTCTGGAACATTCTAGAAACTTCAGTAGTACTCCTAAGAACACTATAAAATGAGGCACAAGGCATTATTTCTAACCAAATCGGTTCAACGCCAGTCTTAAGCCTCCTAGCCTTCCTTGTATATTCTTCTCACATAATATATCACTGTCATCATCATTCTCTCTCTCTCTCTCTCTCTCTCTCTCTCTCTCTCTCTCTCTCTCTCTCTCTCTCTCTCTCTCTCTCTCTCTCTCTCTCTCTCTCTCTCTCTCTCTCTCTCTCTCTCTCCTTCCCTCAAGTATTCTACACCCTTTATTCCTCTTAGTACTAATTCCTTCTCTATCTCAGTACTATTCCTAACAGTTTGAACCGATTTCTTCCATCTCCTCTTCCTTTTATCTTCTTATGTCTTCCTCCCTTCATACTAATCTCTTATTCCTCTTTCATCTCATCCTATGGCCATTGTTAGTGCTCAAGAATATCAATCTGTTTTCTCGGAGTTGCAATGCTTGAAAAAGAAGCTCCTTGCTTTGTAACAAGAAAATCAACGGTTGTTGGGGGATCTTCAACAAATCTCCTTAGAAAAGTAGAAAACGCAAGAACAATGTGGGCACATTGTTAAGTGGCTTAGCATTGGCATGGTTCTCTCCGTTATTAGAAAAGGAATCTCCATTACTAACAAATTTGAAGAGTTTATAAGTGAGTTTAAAGCCTATTTTGGAGATACAGACATCATAAGGACAACAATCAACAAAATCTGACAATTACGTGAAGGTGATCGTCCAACCTCCACATATGATGCAGATTTCTGTCTACTCGCCTCCAATATCCCCTGGGATGACCAAGCATTAATGGAGCAATTTCGTTATGGTCTACGCAACGATGTCAAGGATTTACTCTTGACCTTCCTCAAAGAACCAAAGTCATTAACAAAAGCAATCAGTCACGCGGTGAGATGCGACAACTGCCTTTTTGAACGACATTCAGAACGTCAGTTCTAGATGCCAAGGGCAAGATTAGAGCCCACCTACGCCTCAGTAGTAGTGAAACATTTTCTGAGGGAGTCATATAATGCGTCTCCAGTGAGTACTCCAACTCTGATGGAAATTGACACTACATGTCGTCGCAAACCATTATCGGAAGAAGAAAAGTAGTGATGCTGAGCAAATCGACTATGTCTTTATTGCGGTGGACTAGGGCATATTGTAGTGAATTGTCCCCATAGGCCAAGAAGATAGGTAAACCAAATAGTTGCTAGTTCTAATTGTACTAAACCTGAGTCTATTTCAGTAGGAATATTTGATGGTCCTAATAGTACTAATAGCCCAAATCTATCGAACAAATTTGATGTCCTTAGTCAGTTAGAAGAAGAGTTAAACGACTAAGTCCAGCCAAAATAGGAGCCATTTGGTTGGACAGCGCCAGATTTGTGCAGCCCATTAGTGGTTCCATTTCCTCTAAGCAAGTTAGCAATGTGTTGTTAGCTCAAGTAACAGTTAGTACTAAAAGTACCTCTCCAGTACATGTCTTAGCACTCCTAGATTCCGGAGCTAATTCTTGCTTCATGGATAGGAAGTTTGCCCAAGCTCATCAGATATCCCTAAGAAAACTCCCGTGTCCAGCATCTGTTGTAGTCATTGATGGTCGTCCCATTGCTTCCAGAAATATCATAGAAGAGTTAGAGCCCGTTAATATTGTCCTAGATAGTGTAGCGTGTGTAGTATCATTTAATATAATTAGTATCCCAGAACATCCCATTGTTTTGGGATTACCATGGTTCGAATTACATAACCCAGACATAAATTGGAGAACAAGATAAATCTGGTGTCGACAAACTGATGATCTACTCATAAGATTGCAACCATTTCGCTACATCAGTTGCGTGAGGAAGGATGCAAGGAAGAAATGTTTGTCTTCGCAATATCAATAAAACCCTCCAGCACCACTAAAGAGGCGTCCACCATTCAACTTCCAGAGAAGTATCGTCATTATGCTGATGTGTTCGATAAAGTACAAGCCAATACGCTTCCTCACCATCAATCGTATGATTACCCCATCGATTTACAACCGGGAAAAGAGCCACCATGGGGAACGATATACAATTTTTCACCAACTGGCAAAGGGTTTCATTCTACATTCGAAATCTCCAACTGGTGCACCCCTTTTCTTCGTCAAGAAAAAGGATGGATCACTTCGTCTCGTCGTAGATTACTGAGGCTTGAATAAAGTCACCAACAGGAATAGGTATGCACTTTCCCTTATCTCAAGTCTTTTAGAACGGATCAATGGTTCAAGGTTCTTCACAAAGATCAACTTACGAGGAGCATATAACCTCGTACGGATCTGACCAGGAGATGAATGGAAGACCGCGTTTCGCACCAGATATGGGCACTTTGAGTATACGGTCATGCCATTCGGCCTCACTAATGCGCCAACAGTCTTCCAACACATGGCAAATGATATATTCCGAGATCTCTTGGATGTTTGTTTGATCATCTATTTGGATGATCTACTGGTTTATTTGAAGACCCAAGAAGAACATGATTCTCATGTACTATTAGTACTAAAATGACTTCGAGAGCATGGTCTTTATGCAAAGCTAGAAAAATGTAGTTTCGGGTGCAACCAGGTAGAATTCTTGGGCTTTGTCATTTCCTCGGAAGGCATCTCCATGGATCCAACTAAGGTCAAAACGGTGGTAGAGTGGCAGACTTCGCGTTCGTTGCGAGATGTGCAATGCTTTTTAGGCTTTGCCAAATTTTACCACAAGTTCATGCAGGATTACTCAAAGCTTGTTCTACCTCTCACACAACTTACCATGAAGGGACAATCATTCGTTTGGTCTGAAGAAGTGGGCATGGCTTTTGAGAGTCTTAAGAAGGAATTTACATTAGCTCCTTTTTTAGCTCATGCTGATCTGGAAAAACCATTCATCATTGAAGCAGACACGTCGGATTACGCCTTGGGTAGCATTCTGTCTCAACAAGGTGATGATAAAAAGCTAAATCCTGTGGCTTTCCACTCACGCAAGTTTGACGGTGCCGAAATCAACTATGAAATTCATGATAAGGAGCTATTAGCAATAATGGACTCTTTTACGCAATGGAGGCATTTTTGTTACGGGCATGACCATATAATATCCCGTGGTGAGAATTTACCGTAGTATTCTATACATGTGGATAAGTGTGAAGGTTAAACGAGAGTGTAAAGAAGGGGAGGATTACTTTTAATCCTCGCGATTGAGACAACCCATTAGGCCAAGTGTGAACTTGCCTGGGGGCCTTGGGTATCGTTATAAATAAGAGGCCTAGCTACCCTCATTTCAGCATCTTTTGACTACGTCGAGACTCTGTTTCGTGGTTGTTCATCTCTTGTAGCGAGCGCGCTAGCACCAGGTACGACTCGACGCCACGACGGTGGTATGGGACGCCGATCGAGGCTCGAGTCCGTCTCGATCCCTTCGCTCGGGGGTGGTTGGGTGGATCGACACCCTTCTTTCTATCTCTCCTTTCTATCTATCTATCCATCATTCTTTTCTCCTTATCATATGCTTACATTAGGTCATATATCTGTAATAGTTGGTTTCAGAGCTCATGTTCGAATGTTTCTTTTGTTGTCTTTTGTCTTCTTGATTGATGGTGATCGATCAATGTGCAGTCGGCCTTGATCCAGACAGCGATCAACAAAGGAACTTCGGTAATCTTTCTTGTTTTTTTTTCTATTTTTTCTTCTCCCTTCTAATCATGTATATGGTCATATGTAAAAAAAAATCATTAATTCAATGATGTTGTAGAGGTAATTAATTGGTTATATAAAACGTTTAAATATGTGCACGAGGTCAATACCTCATTTGACATATATTTTCACTAATATGTGATTAGTGTCGTATGCTTACGAGGTTAATTCCTCAATTACATATTACGTTCACGAACATATGTTACGTTTGCGTATGAGGTCATTACCTTGATTTGTATGTAAATGATATGTGTTTGGTGTCATATGCATATGAGGTCAATACCTCAATTGCGTATTACGATTAACCCTTATTTTTAGATGTTTCGTGTGCGTAGAGGGTATATGCCTCGATTACGTATCTCGATTACATCATTTTTGGCTATTTTATATTAAGATTTCTTTTATATATGCATATGTGGTCACGTGTATATGTATTTGATCGTATATATGTGATAATATACATATGTTTATATAAGTTATTACGTTATTTCAATATCGAATGTTTTCGTTTTCGGGGAAAAGACCTTGGTGGCCGTCCTCACATTTTTGTGAGAATGGCGTTGTCACCATCCCTTTTTCAACAAATCTTTATTGTTGACATCCCCGTTGGTGACTTCGATTTCGTTACGTAATGAAACAATCTTACCACAATGGTGTTGAGAACGTAGGGTTTGACCCACTTGATGTGAGGTCGCTCTTATGACACACATATCCAACATCCCTCCCTCATTACATGGATACGATGCCACCATGAGATCATTCTTACGAAAGACATTCGTAATGACGTAACCATGTGATGGGCCACGTGGACCTACTACGAAAAGAGGGCTCATTTGGCTTGGCCATTAGGTTGCACTTTAGCATATGCCATCGTAATTATGAGACTTGAGGTTAGGTAACGTACCAACAAAATTTGTGGTAAACAAGGGGGAAATAAGAACTCTTGACATATATGTTTCTTTTAAAAAAACATATATTGGCAAATGCCTCGCATATCTCTTATACGCATTAAATATTAAACAATCAAGAAGAGCAACCTACTTGGTTGGCTCAAGTGTTTAATGCATTTGTTCTCGAGGTCTCAAGTTCAAATATGACCAAGACTATACAACATCGTTGATACACAAGACTATAACACATGTTTAGACTTGAGGTCTAAGTGCACTTCAGGGTCCTCGTAATAGGACTTAAAGAGCCGAAACCACATATGTGGGCACCGAAACATAGTTTATTGTTAACATTTTTTTCGTGTATAAACTATTCATGATGCGAGCATACATGGTTGAGCCTCGGGGAGCCACCATGAAACATCGACATAGAGATCAAGGAAAGACATTGATTTGTCACCCCCATGGTTTTTAAAACACCTTTGTGTTACCATAGTAACATGATCTTCAACCTCATCTCATACGTCTAGAGGGGTATTGACGTGAGATCATGATATCAATTAATGTTTGCCCATGATATGTTTACACCACGACATGATGTTATGACTATTTGTCTAACCTTATCCTATTTCTTTGCCAGAAATAACCATTCAATGGCTCAAAATAACGACCCGATGTCATTCGCTCAAGCGGAAGGAACTCAAGGGAATCCTCCTGGACAAATGTCCATTGAGATATATTTTTCACAAATAAGCCAATACCTTAGTTTCACCGCTCAACAGATGACCGAACTTCAGCAATCTCAAAGTGCTCTTGAGGCACGTGTCATTAGTTTACAACGTGAGAGTAATAGACCTGATGAGTGACAATGTCGTTAAGCCATTTACGGGAGAAAAAAAGGAAAGAACCGAACAAGCAATTTGCATGTGGTTGGGCCGATGGGAGTCTCATTTTGAGGTCTATCCCACGCCAAATAGTATGAAGATTGCATATGTCGGCCGAGAACTAGGGGGTAAGGCCGCCGCCGGGTGGCGTGGGCTCCGTACTTTGGGGAAATTGCCCATACTTGGACAAATTTTGTCACAGTTTTCAAGGGCCAATTTCTGCAACTTCCCTCTCAAACCGAGGCGGCACAGGCTTTAATGAACCTCTCTAGTAGGAAGTTTTCCTTGCTAGAAGACTATGTCCACCATGCTAGAACCCAAATCCAAAAATCGGGTCTAGAAGGGGACAATTGGTTAATAGTTTCTTTTGTCAATGGCATCCCCAATTTGGACTATCACTGGATAGTGCACGATAAGGATCCAAAATCCTTCGAAGGCCGTTGAAATAGTTCTTCGCAATCAACGCACTTCGAAGAAGGACCATAACAAACCCAACGAAGTGCCCGAGACTAAGCAGTCGCAATTCACTAGGAAACGCAAGACACCCAACAAATTCATGGATCGTGATTGTAGGCGACAACATCCTTTTTGCATATTTTGCAAAAAGAAGGGTCATACAAAAGAGCAATGTCGAAAGCTCCAACGTAAAGAGCACAACAGCAAAGCTAAAGTTGTAGACCATAAAGGTCAGATTCCTAATGTTCTTCGGGTCTATACACATCATTTAAGTAATTGTCAATGTTCTTTCCCTCACTATGTATTGGGTCCCAATGATTTACTACGTGCAAACGGGTATATCAATGGATCTCCCATACAATTTTTGTTTGATTGGGGAAGCTCACACAACTTTGTGAATGATCGTTTGGTTCAAATATGGGGAATCCAACCCACCGTAAGTGATCACACTTATACAGTGCACTTGGCTGATGGAAGAGAACAATACATCAACGGGGCGATTCATTCATTACGAATTTCTATTGATACTTATATAGAGGAAGTAAACTTCCATGTAATGAATCTTTGTACCATTGATGTAATATTGGGTTATCCCTGGTTCTATAATAAAAACTCTTCTTTATCTATTGATTGGGTTCATCATTCAATAACTTTTGCAGTGAACGATTGTACTCATTTTATTCAATATGTAAAAAAACAATCCCTCTCGATTGTTTCCTCTCCATCAATATACAAGTTGTCTTGTTCTACTCTATTTTATTGTGTACTTGATTTGGACATTCACGTTTACAATATCGATAATGTCTCGGTTCAATTAACATATTTTGAACAACAACAACTTGATGAAATCTTAAATTGTTTTCGTGATGTTTTTCCCAGTGAACTACCATATGGGTTACCTCCTAAACGTAATATAGACCATCGTATAGATATTGTACCTGGCATTACACCAATAAGTATACCTCCTTATCGCTTAAGTTGATCCGAAGAGGATGGGGTATCTAAGCAGCTCAAGAACTATTTACGAATGGGTTATATACGTTATAGTAAATCTCCATGGGATACACCAGTTCTCTTGGTTAAAAAGAAAGAGGGCACATGGTGTATGTGTATTAATTACCGACGCTTGAATAAAGTGACGATCAAGAATTCATATCCATTGCCTTGGGCTGACGATCTAATTGACCGTCTCCAGGGAGCTCAGTATTTTACCATCAAATTCGTATAAGTGAGGACGATGTTCCTAAAATGACATTTCGTATGCGCTATGGCCATTATGAGTTTTTGGTTATGCCTTTTGGTTTGACCAATGCTTTGGCTACATTTCAACAACTTGGAAAATTTGTCGTTATTTTCTTGGATGATATTTTAGTTTATAGCCATACATTACAAGAACATGTTAAACATGTCCGCTTTATTTTACAAACATTGTGTGACAAACAGTTTTATGCGAAGATCTCAAAATGTGAGTTCTTCAATAAATCAATTACTTATCTTGGACATCTCATAACTGAACGAGGAGTTGAAATTGATCCTTCTCACATCGAGAAAATCAAGCTTTGGCCCACTCTTCGGAATATTCGAGAAGTTCGATCATTCCTTGGTTTTGTCGGGTTTTTGTGAAAATCCCGTCGTAATTACTCTCAATTGACGATACCCTTTACTGATCTTCTAAAAGGTCAAACGCGTAAGTCTACAAAACCTATTGTCTGGAATGTTACACTAGACCTCGCCTTTAAGGAACTCAAGGACCTGGTATGCAAGGCTCCTTCACTTCTTTTACCCGATCCTTCAAAACCTTTTGAGGTTGAAACCGATGCAAGCGATTATGTTATAGGTGTTGTCTTATATCAAGATGGTAAACCAATAGTATTCAAGAGTAAGAAACTTGATTCTGCTCAATGTCAGTATACCGTCCAAGAAAAGGAATTATTTCTAGTTATACATGCACTCAAAACATGGCACCATTATCTTTATGGAAATCTCTTTGTGGTAACTATGGACCACGAATCCTTGAAATCTTTTTGTTACCAACAATACCTGAAAGGTCGTAAGTCACGATGGGCTGATCTCATCGAGGACTTTGATTTTACCATACGATATCGTAAAGGTTCCATGAACACTGTGGTTGATGCACTAAGTCGCATCCGTGAAGTTAACATGCTTAGCTTCACTAAAATAACATCAGAACTTTATGATCACCTTCGAGGAAAGTATCCTGGTGATAGTTATTTTGCGAAATATTGAGCAAGAGTTGAGTCTAGAACAGACACAACTACATCCTTGAAGGAATACTTCCACATTGCTAACGGTCTGCTCTACCGTAATAGGAAGGTTTGTGTTCTAGATTTTCCTAAGGTCAAAAAGAGAATTCTTTTTTAATGCCATGATCCACCCTCAGCAAGGCACCCTGGAATACATCGTACACTCTTTCTCATCGTACCCTCAGCAAGGCCTAAGATGCGTCCTGACATACATAGCTATGTGACTAAATGTCACCAATGTCAGGTTAACAAAGCCAAGGGACTTTTACATCCCTTGGACATTCCCAATAATAAGTGGGAAAGTATATCCACGGATTTTATTGTTTGCCTTCCTCACACCCAAAAAAGTCATGATGCCATCTGGGTTGTGGTTGATAGACTAACTAAAATGGCCAGATTTATTGCTACGAAAACCATGATAACAACTCCGGAATTGGCTTCCCGATGTAGTTGAAATTCATCCAGTTTTTCATGTGAGTCCTCTAAAAGAACTTCTAGGTTCTGGCGACAATACAGTTACAACTGAAACTCTGGTTTCTTCTGAAGAATTATCTTCTAAACCACATGTACTAGAAAGAATTCTCAATGTTAAAACAAAAAAATTACGTACTAAAGAAATCCGAGAATTTAAAATAAAATGGATGGATAAATCAATAAAAGATGCCACATGGGAACACAAAAATTCTCTCAGAACTAACTTCCCTAACTTTCCATTGCAAGAGTGCAATGTTTTAAAGAAGGGGGAGTATGTTGCGGGCATGACCATATAATATCTTGTGGTGAGAATTTACCGTAGTATTCTATACACGTGGATAAGTGTGCGGGTTAAACGAGAGTGTAAAGAAGGGGAGGATTACTTTTAATCCTCAGGATTGAGACAACCCATTAGGCCAAGTGTGAACTTGCCTGGGGACCTTGCGTATCGCTATAAATAAGAGACCTAGCTATCCTCAGTTCAACATCTTTTGACTACGTCGAGACTCTGTTTTGTAGCGAGCGCGCCAGCACTAGGTACAACTCGACGCCACGACGTTGGTATGGGACGTCAATCGAGGCTCGATTCCGTCTCGATCCCTTAGTTCGGGGGTGGTCGGGTGGATCGGCACCCTTCTTTCTCCCTCTCCTTTCTATCTATCTATCTATCATTCTTTTCTCCTTATCATACGCTTACATTAGGTCATATCTCTAATAATTTTCTAGAGGGGTCTTCTCATCAAGTCACAATATTCAGTGATCACAAAAACCTTGCCTACTTTCAAAATGCTCGTGTGTTAAATCGACCTCAAGCTCACTCGTTTCGACTTCAAAATCACATATCGTCCGGGAAAGCAACAAGGGAAGGCAGATGCATTATCACGGCACTCGTATCTAGCACTACATCCCAACGAGCCGTCTTTCGATAACCAAAAGCAAGTAATCCTGGGACCAGCACAACTGCAAGCAACGCAGGTCTTCGATATGCCCTTAGATTCCCACGTTATCAATACCATACGTGAGGACTTGAAGACAGATGCTTTCGCCCAAGCCATTCTAGCACAAATTGATCTCTCTCTAGCATCTTGTTCACAGTCGCAACAACCAGGTACAAACTATCGACAATTCGAATATCATGATGGATTACTATTCTTTAAGAAACTCTTGTCGCCTTCAAGTAGTCCAAAACTGTCATGACACATATACAGCTAGGCATTTTGGTAGTACTAAAACATTAGATTTAGTACAACAATCATTCTGGTGGCCCCATATGTGACAATTTGTCGAAGATTTTGTTCGGACTTGTAATACATGTTGCAAAGCAAAAATTCCAAGCCATCATCCATATGGTTTATTAGAACCATTACCAATTCCAAGGAAGCCATGGCAATCCATTGCCCTAGATTTCATCACAGATCTTCCAGTCTCTAAGGGATTCGATGCGATCTTAACAGTAGTAGATCGATATACGAAGATGGCCCATTTCCTGGCATGTACTAAGGAAATCTCCAATGAAGAAACCGATGAAATTGTCATGCGTGAAGTATGTCGGCATCATGGCCTTCCTGATAGTATCATCAGCGACCGTGGACCCCAGTTCGTCTCGAAGTTTTGGAAGCACCTCTTTAAAATGCTTAAGGTCACTTGGAACCTCTCCTCCAACTACCACTCGCAAACAGACGGCCAAGCAGAACAAACAATCAAACACGGGAGTAGTATCTTCGGTGTTTTCTAAGCTATCATCAAGATGACTGGGCGGATATTCTCCACTTCACCGAATTTGCGTATAATAACTCTGTCCACTCATCGACAAAGGTTACACCATTTTATGCTTATATGGTGTCGTGAAGATTTTGGGCCATAGTGAGAAACCGGGGAATATCAAAAGAATCAGCGAAGTGCACCATGTGCACTTACCCTTGTAAAAACGTGTGAATAATAGGAGTTAAGTCAGAACAGAGAATCCCATGTAAGTCGGGATTTATCCCACATTGTTACACATCCCTCTCCTTGTTCTATAAAATGAGGGGAGCACCCTTTGTGAAGGGGTTGCCCATTTTGTGTTAGAGGGTATACCGTTAGATTAAGGTTAGCGGTTTTAACTTGGAGGTTTTCTTCTTCTTCTTCCTCGTCGTGAGGGTTGAGAGTTCGTGTTTGTTTAGGGTTTTGCTTCTGCTCGGTCTCCTGTGCAAGATCCCGCTCGACGCGACAAGCCCGTGAGCTCCCCGATCGGCGGCTTGGCAACAGACTGCTGCTAACATGTTCGCGTTCACAAGTGGAAGGATTGCGTATTCCACTTGTAGAATCTTCTTGAAACTATCTAGATATACCCTCTCTACAAAAATTGGATGCACTAGTATCACATGTTCCACAACTTGATTAGAATTTGCAAATATAAAAATACATGATAGGTCTACGAGTGGAGATCATTAGAAATCATGCAAGTTTGGACGTGCTGATAAGTTAATGTAGGCATAATAAAGTTCAACAATGGCTCAATACGTCACTAATGTGCGACATGGGAAACACTAAGTTAAAGACTTATATTAATTTGGTAAGTTTTACAAAAATATGAGGTGTACTTGTATCCATACTAATAAAATGAGTTATAATTTATACTTTGACCCATACGTGCATGTATATAATAGTGGACAATGTAGGATAGTGCACTTTAGGATATTGTGATTGGAATAACTAACTTATTAAAGTATTCAATACTTGTATTTAAAGTTGATCTAATCTATTCCTCAGTTTGTTCGTATGGGATCAAACCATATGTATATAATTATGGACAATGTAAGACAGTGAACTATAGGATAATGTGGTGGAAATAACAAACCTATTAAGGCTTTCATACTTGTATTAAAAATTGATCTACTCTATTGCTTAGGTGATTCACACAGGATCAAACTCTGAATGATAACACTAGTGGAACTACAAGCGTATAAAAACATGCGGATAACGCTAGTGGAACCATTATCAACACACTACACAATCTAAGCAGCAATGGAATAGAAACATAATAGTTTTAACAATAGAAGACAAAGATCCATAATAACAACATGGACATTCATGGCAACAATTCTACGACTATGTTATGTTAAGGTAAACTTGGACCAAAATCAGCCTCAATTTAAACTAATTCATGTTACTCCATAAATTTGGTAGTCAGCTATGCACGCAGTGAAACCAATGTCATAAGTCTACTAACCAAGTATAAAAAAATAAAATTGAAACATATAGAAGATTATAAAGAATAGAATCCACCAAGTAAAACCCAAAATTTGTATTAATAATGCGAAATCCCAACATATCGTCAAAGTCATTTTGTTCATAGAGTCTATTACATAGCAATCAATTCATCAATGTCATTTTCTTCATCATCCTGTGTAGAAGTCTCTTTGGCTATACGTGCATTGGCTTCCCCTGTTAGCCAAGCCAACGAAATATCTTCTATAAGCTCATCATCAAGCTCTATTAGCTCCCCCGGTTCCCCAGCTAACGGAGGAATAGGCTCTCGCGAAGTAGGTTGAAACCTTTCTGTATCAACGAGGTTCTTTGCACCGACCTCCTCGTCCTGGTCTGGGCACTCCCACAAAGCCTTAATCCTCATGTTTATAAATATAACCTGCTCCTCGTCCTTCTCCAATGCAACTATGTTTCTAAAGAGCTTCAATGCACATGCAGACGTCGTTCCTGTGAAGAAAGTAACAAGAAGAATTAGTTCTCAAACAAAAAAGATTCGGTATTGGTTATCTCAAGATCATTGCCCTAGTTCGAGGAATACCTGTGCCAGAAAAGAGATCTAATATCCAGTCTCCTTCGATAGAAAACATCTCGATCAAGCGCATCATAAGTCGTTGAGGTTTTTGGTATGGGTTGACAAGTCCCCGTTCTGTCGTGGTGACATGTCGCAATTTCCGTGTCACTGCTTGATATACCAACAGATTTGAACCTCCCACTTCATTAGAATGCTCCTTGATTCTTTGTTTCTTAATTTCATCAAAGTAGCCAACCGTGATGTATTCAATGGCATTAACGAACCGAAAGGTTGGCCCTCTATTTACATTGGTTTTTATCCTATAAAAAATAATACATTTAGTTAAGAATAGATTGAACAATCTTAAGAAATGCAATATAGTGAATGAGACCTATAAATAATCCTTACCATGCAAGGTTCTTGATGCCATGGCAACGAGATCTCAAAGCTTGAGCTACAAAGTACCCTTGGTCCACACTATGAAGACAACTATTCTCCACAAGGATGCAATTGTTAGCTCAGCAAAATCCTTGACCATCTTCTCCAACTGTTTAAACCTAAACGGTTCATTGTCGTATGATAACCCAGCCATTTGAAATCCGGAAGGAATATCCGCAATCATTAGTGTATATTCCTTCTTTGCCACCTTTTAGATCATGTCAACGACATCGCCGCAAACCACATTGTAGTAAAGATCTCTCGTAATATCTTTTTTGTGGCTAAATTTTTTAAAGGAGCCATCTTCCTCCATTTTGTACGCCTTGACTAAGAGACGATCCTTTTCTTTTCTAGCTCTCTCGAGATGTGCAAGGAAGGATGTCGGGAAATCGTGTATATCCTTAACTTCTTCTTGTTTCTTGCCACGACATAGTTTCTAATAGAAGCAATAGGACATCAAGTTTTATTATACAAGCTCTACATATGATGAAAGCGTAATGAAAAATCACCAATACTAACCCAATCCTTGAATGCAATAAAATACTCCGATAACGCCTTATATGAAGACGTTAGAGGATAATCCTCGGTCACTTGTTCCCAAGTTATACATCCAAGTTGTTTCACCATAACTTCTTGGATCTTCATGTACACCTTATGACTGTGAAATTAGAAAACGAGATTAGAACTTTGAATTGCACCATATAGACTTAAATATCAGTATTTGAAAGACTTACTTATTGAACTCAGTGACCATTTCTTCAAGGATTAAATCTTTGGCCACAACCCTTGATAATGTTGGGATTCACAGTCCCTCCGGATGGGATGTCCGGAGATGAATGACGGCAATCCCGGAGATGAATGACGGTTACGGTTACGGTTACGATTCCGGAGCCGGACGATGAAGACCCCGGCTACGGAGCCGGACGATGAAGACCCCGGCTACGGAGCCGGATGACGAATGTACCCGGAGAGAGATCCGGATGCGGAGACATATTTGTGAATATGTTTGCCAAGGGCCCTTGAGGCTATATTTGTAAATAGCCCGAAAGTCATATGTGTATAAATATGACCTAGGGCAAACAGTTTTATGTTGCTTCTCATTTTTTTCTGTTTTTCCACTCAAGAGGAGTGAAGAGAGAGCAGCCGTGAGAGAGGTAGAGCGTGAGAGAGGAAGAGGTCGACGCCTCTGTGTATTTCCGCCGCCTGTGGCGAGGACAGCGAGCTCAAGGTCGTCGCCTTGCAGCTCGCCATTGTATACTTCTCTGTGCATAGTTTTGGTTCGGAGTCTTGTACTCCCGTGGTTTTTCCCGTACAGGGTTTTCCACGATAAATCGTGTGTCCATTGCATTTCCCATTTTCTGCAACAACGATTCGTGTGGTTCCTTGGTTGTAGCCGAGAAGTGGAGTTTGGAAAGTGTTCGATTATTTCCATCAAATTGGTATCAGAGCACGGTTAACACAGAAAATGGAAGGCGGCGGTAGTGGGCCTCCGGGCATGATGGTGTTGAACTCACATAACTACGCCGACTGGAAGATAAAGATGGAAGACCTTCTCATCGTCCGAGACCTGTATGAACCGATCGACAATGCCGAGATACCCAAGGGGGTAATAGAGTCGGAGTGGAAGCTCCTGAACCGGAAAGCCGTAGCGACGATCCGGCAATATGTCGATGTAAGCGTTCTACAACATGTGGCGAATGACACCAACGCATATGAGATGTGGAAGAAGCTGTCGGGCCTCTACGAGAGGAAGAATGCGTTGAACCGGACCTCCCTGATGAGGAAGATAGTGAACCTCAAGTACCGGGACGGCGAGAATATGGTGGAACACGTGAGCACGTTCATGGGATTCGTGAACCAGCTTGCGGCAATCAAGTTCCCGTTGGAGGATGCAATGCAAGCCATCATTCTGATGTGTACATTGCCGGAAAGCTGGGAGAACTTGGTGGTGACTCTCAGCACCTCCTGCACCGAAGATAACTTGTCTCTACAAACGGTAAAGACAAGTATTTTGAACGAAGAAGCGCGTCGAAGAGATAAAGAACCGGCCTCCGACTCAAAGGCGCTGCTTACCGAATCGGAACGAGGAAGACAATGGAACCGGAGTCCGCCAAGACGGGAGAAGTCGGGGACCCGGTCGCAGTCAAGAGGAAGACCCACATGCTTCCACTGTGGGAAGTCGGGGCACTTCCGGAAGAATTGTCGGCATTACCGAAAGGACAACGGAGCCGACGACACCGATTCGAAGAAGTCACCGGAGAGAAACGGTACATATCGGGGAGCCACGGACCGGAGAGGTCCGGATCGGCGAGGGCAGGACCGGAAAAGAACGACGGCACTCGCGGCAAGTGAGGAAGAAATCATGCTCATCACCGAAGAAGGTGAACTAAACATTGCCGGCGATGAGACGACCTGGGTGGTCGATTCCGGAGCATCGTTCCACCTGACCCCGGAGAGAAGATACTTCTCATCCTACACAGTCGGTGAGCATGGCTGTGTTCGGATGGGAAATGAAGGTACGTGCCGGATTGCCGGCATAGGAGACGTGTGGTTGACAACCTCGACCGGATGCAAAATGCTGCTGAAGGATGTCCGACACGTTCCGGAGGTTCGATTGAACCTGATTTCGGCCGGGAGGCTAGACGATGAAGGCTACACAGGTAGCATCCGGAACGGCGTAATGAAGTTCAGCAAGGGGAGCCTGATAGTGGCTCGGGCCCGGAAAGTCAACACACTGTACCTTATGAATGCCTGGTTGTGTCCGGAAGAGTTGAACGTGGCAGCCGACACTGCCGGTGAGCTGTGGCACAAGAGACTGTGCCACATGAGTGAGAAGGGGATGAAGAGGCTTGCAGAAGACAACCTTATTCCAGTGAAGCATGTGCACCTGGAGAAGTGCACCGATTGCCTGGCCGGTAAGCAGAACCGAACCTCCTTCCACTCAAGGCCACCGACGAGACGTAGCGCACCATTGGAGTTGGTGCACACTGATGTGTGTCAGGTAGAAACGAAGTCACATGGCGGAGCCCAGTACTTCGTAACATTCATTGATGATCATAGCCGGAAGCTGTGGACGGCACCGTTGAAGACAAAGGACCAAGTGTTGTGCGTCTTCAAAGAACTCCACGCAAGAGTGGAAAGGGAATCCGGCAAGAAGCTGAAAGCGATACGAGCGGATAACGGAGGGGAATACTGGGGGCAGTTCGCGGAGTACTGTCGCTCGAAGGGAATCCGGCTCGAGTTTACTGTGCCGAAGACGCCGGAACTGAACGGGCTGGCCGAGAGGATGAACCAGACCATAATGGAGAGGGTCCGCAGTATGCTGGCGCATGCGGAATTACCCAAGGGGTTTTGGGCTGAGGCGATGTCAACGGCGACATACGTGATAAACAGATCACCCTCAGTACCTTTGGACGGAGACACGCCGCAGAGAGTGTGGACCGGTAGGGAAGTATCCTACCGGCATCTGAAGGTGTTCGGGTGTCTCGCATACGTGCATGTGGCAAAGGACCGGAGAGGAAAGCTAGATCCAAAGACCCGGCCATGCATATTCCTCGGTTACGGCGATGACGAGTTCGGCTACCGAGTATGGGACCCGGTCGACAAGAAGATATTCTGGAGTCGTGATATCATCTTCATGGAGAACAAGACACTCGCCGACTGGGAGTCGGAGAAGAAGATGAAGAGCTCCAAGTCGACCGGTGAGGATCAACTCTACGAGGAGCAGTCCCGACCGGCAAGAGACCGGTTAGCACTCGAGGATCCGGCCGAAGACGGTGAAGAAACAGAACCGGCCGAAGAAGATGAAAATGATACCGGAACCGGCCCCGATCCCGAAATGGATTCGGATGAAGAAGAATCGGAAGAACCGGTTACCGAAGCTCCGGAACGGAGATATCCTCTAAGAGAGAGAAGGGCCCCCCGGAGATTTCCGGAACCAGAGCACGTGCTGCTAACCGACGAGGGGGAGCCGGAGAGCTTTGAAGAAGCAAAGCATGACACCCAGAGCCGCAGGTGGTTGAGTGCCATGCAGGACGAGATGGATTCCCTGCATGAGAACCACACATATGAACTTGTGGAGTTGCCGAAAGGAAAGCGGGCACTTCGAAACAAGTGGGTGTTCAAGCTGAAACCGGGAGATGCCGGAAACCCCCCGAGATACAAAGCCAGGATCGTGGTGAAGGGGTTTCAGCAGAAGAAGGGCGTCGACTTCGACGAGATATTTGCCCCGGTAGTGAAGATGACCTCCATCCGGACGGTGCTGAGCATAGCGGCAAGCATGGACCTCGAGGTAGAACAGATGGACGTGAAGACGGCATTCCTTCACGGTGACCTCGAAGAAGAGATCTACATGCAGCAACCGGAAGGATTCGAGAAGAAAGGGAAGGAGCACCTGGTATGCCGGTTGAAGAAGAGCCTTTACGGACTGAAGCAGGCCCCCCGGCAATGGTACCGGAAGTTCGACTCCTTCATGACCGACGAAGGGTACCACAAAACGCAGTCCGATCACTACGTGTTTGTGAAGAAGTTCGAAGGAGGAGACTCTCTAATACTCCTCCTGTACGTGGACGACATGTTGATCGTCGGACGGGACCAGGGCAAGATATGGATGCTGAAGAAAGCACTTCACCGAACCTTCTCAATGAAGGACCTGGGTCCAGCGAGGCAAATACTAGGGATGCACATCATCCGAGACCGGAAGAAGAAGCAGTTGTGGCTGTCACAGGAGAAGTACGTAACAAAGGTGCTTCACCGGTTCAACATGTCGGAAGCAAGACCGGTCGGATCAACCCTCCCGGCAAACTGCAAGTTGTCCAGCAAGCAAAGCCCCAAGACAAAGGCTGAGAAAGAGGACATGATGAAAGTACCATATGCCTCTGCCGTCGGAAGCTTGATGTACGCAATGGTGTGTACAAGACCGGACATAGGATATGCAGTCGGAGTGATGAGCCGGTACATGAGCAATCCCGGCAAAGAACACTGGAACGCGGTCAAGTGGATACTCCGATACCTGAAGGGCACGGCAAACGTATGCCTCCGATTCGGCTCCGGTAAGCCCGAACTCGACGGCTTTACCGATTCGGATATGTCGGCTGATGCGGATACCAGCCGGTCCACATCCGGGTATGTGATGACGTATGCAGGGGGAGTTGTTTCGTGGCAGTCGAGGCTGCAGAAGACGGTTGCGTTGTCAACCACGGAGGCGGAGTACATGGCGGCTGTTGAAGCCGGCAAGGAAATAATATGGATGAAAGACTTCATTAGAGAGCTCGGTATCCAGCAGGAGGAGTACCGGCTCTACTGCGATAGTCAGAGTGCCATCCACCTTGCGAAGAACGCGGCCTACCATTCCCGGACAAAACACATCCAGCGTAGATACCACTGGATCCGGGAAAGGATAGAAGACAAGGAGTTCGTGCTGACGAAGATCCACACGGACGAGAACGGGTCGGATATGCTGACCAAGGTACTTACACCCGACAAGCTGGAAGCATGCCGGAAGAGGATCGGATTGGAGAGACATCCCATGCCGAAGTGAAGGGGGAGTTTGTTGGGATTCACAGTCCCTCCGGATGGGATGTCCGGAGATGAATGACGGCAATCCCGGAGATGAATGACGGTTACGGTTACGGTTACGATTCCGGAGCCGGACGATGAAGACCCCGGCTACGGAGCCGGACGATGAAGACCCCGGCTACGGAGCCGGATGACGAATGTACCCGGAGAGAGATCCGGATGCGGAGACATATTTGTGAATATGTTTGCCAAGGGCCCTTGAGGCTATATTTGTAAATAGCCCGAAAGTCATATGTGTATAAATATGACCTAGGGCAAACAATTTTATGTTGCTTCTCATTTTTTTCTGTTTTTCCACTCAAGAGGAGTGAAGAGAGAGCAGCCGTGAGAGAGATAGAGCGTGAGAGAGGAAGAGGTCGACGCCTCTGTGTATTTCCGCCGCCTGTGGCGAGGACAGCGAGCTCAAGGTCGTCGCCTTGCAGCTCGCCATTGTATACTTCTCTGTGCATAGTTTTGGTTCGGAGTCTTGTACTCCCGTGGTTTTTCCCGTACAGGGTTTTCCACGATAAATCGTGTGTCCATTGCATTTCCCATTTTCTGCAACAACGATTCGTGTGGTTCCTTGGTTGTAGCCGAGAAGTGGAGTTTGGAAAGTGTTCGATTATTTCCATCAGATAAAACAGACACAAGAAGCTGCTCGTCCTTAATACCTTGCATCGCTCTCCACAGAGACAGCTTCATGTCGTCAGCCACTTCTTCAATTGTCAAGTCAAATTTCTTGGCTGCTTGTGACTTTAATTCTAGTTGAGGGTCAACCTTACATTTTTTTTGTCGTTGACCCTTGACCTCTTTATTCTCCCACATTGAGAAGATTTGATCTTGTAGGTCCCACACTTCTCCATCACTAAAGGCCAATTGAAACCAAGACTCATACTTTCGAAGACCATCGGACTTAACATTATCATCTACCACAATGCCGACTTCATGCAAGCATTGACGTCGTAGGCCTAGATGTAGCTTCACACCAAACTTTTGTTTGACGTCCAAATACTCGTGGTGGAAGAACCTTATACGCTCAATCGACGACATTTTATGCCTATAGTCATTATCATTATTGTGGTCCCATGCCCCATGCCAATAACTTTGCCTCTTCAGTTGTGAGACCCACGTAAATTTTGCACTCGGCATACTTGAAGAAGAAAGTCATTGGATGTTCTCTCACAAGTTGTCGACGTGCCTCCGCTGAATGCGATCATGCTTTCTTATATCAAAATCTTCAATGGTTTCACATTCTTCAGGATCCACCATAACAATAAAAGGCACCACAGTGGCACGAGGATTAATTTTCATTTTTTTCTTGAGATTTTGAACATGCATGCGGTGTGGCTCTCTAATCTCCAGTGGTCTTCGTCCTGTTTTTTCATCAATAGGGAGCCGATGGATGTGTGTTATAGGCAAATTAAACACTTACCCTTTCCTGACCAGTTTACGCTACATTAACTCTCTCTATATCTTATTTTGCTCGGATGACAACACACCCGATGCTAGCTCAGCTCTTGGCGTCCCCTTAGTGTCCTCATCTTCGTTTTCACTTGATGAGTCGGAGTCCGACATTTTGGTGGTCTTCTTTTTCGGTGGTCTTGATTGTACTTTAGATGCCCTTTTTGTGGCCTTCACTAGGGAGGGCAATGGCTCCCTTAGAGTTACATGGCCTTGTATATAAGGCCTCAAGGTAACAATAAGGTTTTGTGAGCTTTCAAGATCTTTTTTGAAAGCTTCTAGCCCACAAGATTCCTTTACTAGAAGATCTTCAAAAAGGAACACTTTACGTACCCCCTTAGAGCACTCTATCATTACAAGTATGTTGGCCGAATCCGCATCTTCGTAGTCAAATCGTAGAATACGGCCATACATAAATGGGGTTTCATTTTCAAGCTGCCCCTCTCCCTTCATTCGTTGTTGTATACAATACGAATTTTTTCTTGGTGTCGACGTATTGCATACACCATTCCTTGTCCGTTAGATCACGGTCAGGAAGGTCTTCACCTCCAGTAGCTGCTACTACTTTCTTCTAGCTAACCTCAATGTTTGATTGAGATTTTTTCTCCTCGTTGAAAAGAATCTTTTTCCCTCTCTTCATGGTCTCGAGAGCTATTAGGGTCTGTGTTTCAATTGGAGAACCCTGTATGCAGAGCTTTATATTCTTCACAGGTCAGTCCGACAGGTTCTCAAACGACCGATTTAAGAAAGGACATGCGAAAACATAAGTTAGGAGGTCATGTAGATTAAGATTGTATATTAAAATACAAATAATTAGATGAAGAAATAAACTAGCAAGCGTTTTGCGGTAAACTATAAATATCAATCATGGATTGAGTGTACATGGTAGTCCTATATTCAAAAATCTATTCTAGTAAGGGCTATTCAACTTAGAAAATATATATCCTAAAAAGTATACAAGGATATATATTGTCTTGAAGGGCAAGTATGGCTTATATTGAATCCATATCCATATTGTAGAGAATTTGCATATATTAAACTTGAATTTGGTATCGTAAAGGTAATTTGTGGGTTATTTTGTACTATTTTAAGCTATACTAGGTCATAAAACCTCTATAATTAAGACCCCTATTTTTTACAAAAAAGGCAAATCACCCTAAAAAAAGACTGATTTTGACAGAAAGTTTGATATCTTTTCACACGATACTAAGTTGTTGGCCCAAAGACACAATATTCCTCTTTCAAGTTCTTGTTTTATATAGGGACTCGATACGCCGTATTGAGTTCATGTATAAAATACAAACATAATCCAGGAGCTCGATACGCTGTAACGAGTTCCTCTCTAAAAGAGTTACATAACACAGGAACTCGATACGGCGTATCAAGTTCCTATTTAAAACGCACACTATATACAGGAAAATATAAAGTGTGTATAGGAACTCGATACGGCGTATCAAGTTCCTGTACAGGAACTTGATACGCCGTATCGAGTTCTTGTATAAAACACAAATATTATATAGGAACTTGATATGGCGTATTGGGTTCCTTCTTAAAACAAAAACATTATACAGGAACTCGATACGGCGTATCGAGTTCCTGTTTAAAACGCTAACATAATACAGGAACTCGATACGGCGTATCAAGTTCCTGTTTAAAACGCAAGCAAAATAGAGGAACTCGATACGACGTATCGAGTTCTTCTGTGATGTTTAGGTTTTATACAAGAACTCGATAAGCCGTATCGAGTTCTTGTATTATGTTTGCGTTTTCCTGTAGTGATGTTTAGGTTTTATACAAGAACTCGATAAGCCGTATCGAGTTCTTGTATTATGTTTGCATTTTATACAGGAACTCGATACGTCGTATCGAGTTCTTGTATAAAACCTAAACACCACAGAAGAACTCGATACGTCGTATCGAGTTCATGTATATTGTTTGTGTTTTATATAGGAACTCGATACGGCGTATCGAGTTCCTAATGCAAAAACATATTTACAAAAATGTCCACAGTGTCAGACACTTACCTGGAGTCCTAGCGCTTGATTTTCTTTGAAGACATGGTTGATATTTGTCGATTTCTAGGTGGAGATCTCGCTATCGTGCTTTGTGCTCTGTGTGCTCTGTGTGCTCTGTTTGCTTTGTTTGCTCTGTGTGCTCTTGTGTGCTCTTGCGTTTCGTGTGAGTGAAATATGACGAGGTCTTCCTATTTATAGGGATTGACCACAGTGGTTAAAGTAACCACAGTCAGCTTAACCAAGGTTGGCAACCGTGAGGTTAGTTAGTTAGTAACCACAGTCACATTAACCTGAGTAACTTATGATTGCATTAATGATTACAAAGTCAAACTAACATATTGATGAATATTTTATAGTCAAAATAACTTACAATGACTTTGAAGGTCATGAAGGAAATAAATAGAGGTTCATGAATGAACCAATGATTGATTACTGAAATGAACATTTATATGACTCTTAATTGCTTTGTATTAAAGATGTGGGCATGAATGAACCAATGATTGAAAAGTTTTATATTTAAAATGGTGGGCATTAATGAACCAATGACTGAGAAGTTCTATATTAAATATGGGTGCCATTAATTAACCAATGATTTTAACTTTAATCCAACATATATATGGTTTGGTAATGATTGTAATTATATTATACTTGATTTAACTTCATATAGACTAGTTTAAGTAATTATTAATATGTTAAATACAATTACTATATTAAAAATAATATTTTTTATGTATTGTATTAATATAATATTAAATAATATCAACATTATATTGAGGGAGCTTCTGTTTTGAGAGGAGTTTATGTTTAGAGAGGAGTATATGTTTAGAGAGGAGCTTATTAGTTTTTTGCCTTAGTCTAAGCATAGAACTTAAAGAGCTCTATCTAGACCTTAAGCCATGAGTGAAGATTCACCGTTCTCGATTGAAGAATATTGTTTGTCATCAGACTCTTCGTTTTCTACCGAAGAATATTGTTTGTCGACAGACTCATCATTTTCTATTGAAGAATATTTTCTGTCGACAGACTCGCCATATTCTATCGAAGAGTATTGTCTGAACTCATCTTCACCTACAACGAATGTGAATAATGACACATGTGAAGAATTCTCTATTAAAGAATACGATATTAATAAAGATACAGAGAATGAAGGTAGTGCCAATGAAACATCAAATATCATGGGCAATGGTCACAACAAAGAATTGGATAGTAACAAGGTTACACCAACTTCTATGCAGGAAGAGAAATCTAGAAGCCCTATGCATATTAGAAGAATCCCACGAAGAATTTATCTGGCTAGATTTAACTTGGTGACATCATATAAATAGATTGGATTTGATGTCAAAAAAATATGTTGTGCTCGTGGTTGTATGTCTATGCTTGGAAAATCAAAGTTGCGAGAATTAAGGCGATACTATTTTTCGATGACTAGTGATGAGCAAGACACTTACCTCGGGTCACATATGCAACTAGTGTGTGACAAAGGTACGGGGATCAAAGTATCATTCGAGTATTATATCTTCCATGTGCAACAGATATGTAGAGTTGCATTCAAAATTGTGTTATGTGTTAGTAATGCGGCTACATAGAGTACAACAACGTCTACTTAGCGGGGATCAGATGCTCAATTGTAAAGAGGTTCCAAGTATGAAAGGTGCAATTGGAAGACATGCTATTGGTTGGATGAAAACTTACTTTCAGTTAAATTGTGAAGTAATGCCCACTACAAGTAGGATGCACCTTTCTGATAATTACACACGTCGGGAAGTTTATGATGTCTATCGATCTGATATGGTGGGCTCACATAATAAGTCTGTCACATATAGCCAATTCACAAGATTATGGAGAGCTCGGTTTTCAAACGTTATCATTCCACGTAAAGTACACATGGGGTATTGCTCCATTTATGCAAATCTTAAAAGTTGGCTAAAGGTGCAAAGACATCAATGGAAAAGGATATGAGTAAGAAGTTACTACAAGAGCATCGTGAGGCACAATCGTTAGAACGAAAGAAGGTGATGCATCATAGAGAGAAGTGTTTGAAGAGGCCCGAACAATACATGTGCTTAATGATAGATGGCATGGACCAGAAGAAGACGTGCTTGCCGCATATGCAGAGGCTCCCGAAAGACGTCAATGATGAGTGCCTTGTTCAAATGCACTTGGTGGGATGCTTGGCTTATAATAGGTTTGTTGGACCTCACTTCTTCATTACATACCCCAATGTTCACAATGACCCTAACCTAACAGTTACAATGATTCACCGAGTTTTGATGTCTTGGGGCCAACCTTTCCCCCCTGTTCTATACATTCAATTGGACAATACTGCTTGAGAGAACAAAAATTCAACTGTGTTTGGCTATCTAAGTATGTTGGTCAACCAAGGATTGTTTAGGAAAGTGAAAGTCAATTTTCTTTTGGTTGGCCACACACATGATCATATAGATCAGATGTTTAGCACATTCTCCAAACAGTTGTCTCGGCATGATGCTTTCACATTACCTAAACTATTTAATGTCATTTGTGATGCATATACACCACGCCCAAAAGTGTTACACTTGAAGGAGGTATATGACTTTAAGAGATATATATTAGATAGGGGTGTTGGGAATGTTAAAGTGCTTGCCCAGTTAAACAATATAAGCTTCAATCACATTTTTATGATAAAGAAAAATGGAATAAGTGGTTCTACACTTTTGTATGCTAAAAAATATTCATCTTCTACAACATGGGAACCTGAAGGAGGTCGCCAATTATTACTTTGTATGCCGAGTAAAAGTATCCATGGAGTTAAGCAAATGCCAATTGAGAAGAAAGGACAGTTGCAGAGTGACTTGGTATCGGAACAAAAACGATTATGGCTCCAAGCCTTAGAAGAAAAAAGAAAGCATATTGAGGCCGCCAAGAAATATGCCGCACAACAAGACACGTTGTCGAGGTTATCCTCGCGGATGCGTAGAAGTCAGGCAGGACCACGGGGGTCTCAAACCAAGGAATCAAGAAAACGAGGGAGGAATTTCAGGATCACGTAGGTCTCAAGACCACGGGAAAATAGGTAAGGCTAGGGAACAAGAGAGGGTAAGAGAGCCGTGCGTAGACGCGAACACGGGTGATTACAACCGGATCAGACAATGAGAACAACATTTGTTAGGTAGAGAAGGTTTCTATTAAACAACACAACCAGATTACAACCGGATCAGAGCCGGTGATGGAGCGCAGAGGTTGGCAATAGTCGGACACAAAGGTACGTTGGCACGTTGAAGGTTGATCCACTGGACGGGAGCACTCGGGCGTCTGACGCCTGCAAGGGAAGCGCCTTCCGATGATCTATCCTTACACTCCTCTCTGTATCTCCTCTCCTCTCCTCTCCACTCCTCTCAAAATGGCATCCTGAAGACAGTCGAAGGTCACCCCCTTTATAGCACAAGGAGCGATTGTTACAAGCATTCATGACCTATCGCTTTCCCTTCCTAGATTCTCTCCCCTGATTCGCTCCCCTCATAACTCTCCCTACATATGCGATGTTCTATTTCTTCTTTTATGCTCTAACTACCTAGTACCCCTCCGTATACTCATGCCTAGTACTTTCCCTATTTAATTATCTCGAGGCGTGCACTCGCGTAAACCGGTGTTCCTGTGCATTTCACCTTGTTTCTACCTATGGCCCAGAATCTTCACGACATCCACCCCCACTAAACTACACATCCTTCGGTATGTGCCAGATAGTGAATTTAGTGGAGGATTCCGTGCCATCGGTTACTCGTCCTCCTCTCCTGAATTGGTGCTTTCGGCTCCCGGGTCCAGTTCCTCCTCGTTCCGTCTCTTGAAGGCTTTTATCCGCTTCTCGGCCACTGGAGTCGTTATTTGCATCCTGTCGAGCTCCGTGAGATGATACGTGGCATTGTCGTTGACGCTATTTACCACGTATGGCTCGAACCATCGCTTTGCAAACTTGCACGTACACCTATGTTGGTTGTCGAGGTTGTTGTCGTAGACTAACACCCAGTCGCCTTCCTCGATCTTCCTTGGCCGGAGCCGGTGCGTTCGGTCGAACCAGGCTTTGTTCCGGATTCTTGCTTCTCTCACCCTCATCATGGCTTGTTCCACATCTTCCGGTCTTCGCTTGAGTTGCCGAATTCGTGCCGCTAGCAACTCTCCTCTGCCCACGAGGCGATCATTCGCTCTACTGGCATGATGGGTTTCTATCCGTACATTAGTTCCGTCGGCATGTACCCTTTCACTGAACTATGGGTAGTCCTGTCCGCCCATAATGCGTACGGGAGCAACCTTAGCCAGTCGCCGACTCGAACCTTGCACGTGCGTACAATGGCCTTTATGATCGGACCATGGCCCCGTTCAATCTTTTTGTTTGCCTCCGGGTTGTACGCCGTTGTGAGGGACAATGTTACGCCTAACCGATCGAACAGTTCTTCGGCCTCTTCCGCGTCTAGCTCTACTCGGTCAGCTACGATTTTCCCCACACACCCGTATCGGCATATGACATCCTCGATCAAAAACTTGCATACGGCCGCGGTGGTCTTGTTAGTTAGTGCTCGTCTCTCTACCTGGTTGGTTAGGTCCTCTCTAGCCAGCACTAGGTATCGCTTCTAGCCTTCGCCCATCGGCATCGTAACTAAGTCAACCATCCATTTGAAGTGCATAGTCGGAGGATAAGTTGGGTGTAGTTCGTCGCGGTGTCGAACCACCGAGTGCATCTAGCAGCTTTCGCACGTGGACACGAAGTCATGCACGCTCTTGTACATGCCTGGCCACCAATATTTTCCCCTTATCTTCTCGAATGTAGCCCATGTACCCCGGTGTCCAGACCAAGGGTTCTCGTGGAACTCCGATATCAGCTTTTGTTGGTCATCCGCCCACGCTATTACTCAGAGTGGCGCGATGTTTCGCCTTTTTGGGACCCTCCAGATCTTTCCGTTCCGCATGAAATATCTGTATGCCTTCTTCCGGAGCTGTCCGGCCTCCTCCTTAGTCATCGTGGCATCTGTCATCATTGTCTCTAGAAATCTCCCGATTAGAAGTCACTCCCCATCATAGCCGTCTTCGTCGAACTCATTCACAGGCGGAGCGCTTCACCGATTTGAAAAAGTCTGCGCCGACTTCTTCGCTCTCTGATACCATGCCATCCTCATCCTCAAATCTTGCTCTAGAAAGCATATCGGCCATGGCGTTGTCTTTACCCGAGATGTGTCGTATCTCCAGGTTCAAGGAATTGATGTACGCAATCCACCTAAGCATGGCCAGGTCGGGAGTTGCGCATCCGGTGACCATACCGAGAATCGGCAAGTAGTCCGTTTCGATAATTACTTCTGTCCCGATTAGGTAATCTTTGTCGACCTTAACCGCCGAAAAGATACCCCACAGCTCGTGCTTAACTTGGGCGTACCCTCATTGTCGCTCACTCAGTACCTTCGCACCGAACCGGATAGGGAACCGTGTGCCGTCTTCGTCCTCTTGATTTACGACCCACCCGATCCCGGTCCGGCTGGTGTCCACAGAGATGTAAACCGGAGTTCCCGGTGCATATTCCGCTTTGCGCAAAACCAATGCCGCGGTAAGCATTCGTTTTAGTTTCCGAACCGCCTCCGTATGTTCCTTCATCCATTCGAATTTCCTGTTCTTCTTCAGCAGGCCGTAGAGTGGTTCGGCGATGTGTGCGTAAGAGGGATCCATATGTGGTAGAAGGCACATGCCCCCAAGAACCGTCGGACCTCTGTGATGGATCCGCACTCCTCCTTCATTGCTGAGATGGCCTCTACCTTGGTCGGCAATGGCTTTCGGCCATACGGCCCACATAGGTGGCCAACCACTCATATCTCTAGTTGTTTGAAAGCCGACTTTTCTCCCAAGAAGGTAAGCCATGTGCCCTCGAGCCTCTGTAGTATCTTCTCGCAGTCGGAGATATGGTCCGCGACAAACCTTCAGCACCCGTCCATGCCGATCGACTCATCCTTAGCGTCTTCTAGACACCCCTTTATAGGGATGTCGTCTAGGAAAGGCATGGTGATGTCCAGGATGCAGTCCTTCAAAACTTTGTTCATTGCGTTCACCATGTGTGCCACCGAGTTGGTTCCGCCTTGTGGTAGGTTACACATTCGAACTAGGCCGAGAGGGGTCTGCATCATCGTGATGTCCCTGCTTTCCATGGCGAGCTGGAATTGGTCATACCCCGAGTAAAGATCTCTGATCGAGTATATGGACCTTCCGGCGAAGGCTTCAACGAACTCATCGATCGACGGCCCAACTCCCGTATTGCGGATGGTCACTTTGTTGACCGGTTGTAAGTCCTGGATGAACCACAGCGTGCCATTCTTCTTTGGTACCGTAAACCACCGGTTAGAATAGGGGGCACTCGACGGTTCAAGGATGCCCAACTCCACTTTCTGCTTAAGAAGCTCATCAACATCGGCATGTGAGCTCTCGGTATTGGGATCAGCTTGAGACTCCATGGTATGTATGGTATTGTAAAGATCACCATTGGCTCGACGATGGTCGGGTCAACGCACCCGATCTCTCCTGATGAGAATGCGAAGGCCTTCCCGTGCCTCTCGAGCATTCTTCTGAACCGGTCCTCTTCCGCCAGTAGTAGGAAGCCACCCCCACCGATCTTTACCTCTCGTAGTGTTTTGTCGGTGAAATGGTGTCCTATGCCAACCGGATTTCGTAGGCTCGGGTCAATAGCGACCCCCTTTATTTATCCCCAGCTGCCCTCCAGTAAGGGGGCCGCGACGGGCTTCACCTTCTGGTCCACAATCTTGTATTTAGTGTCTACTCGGGCGATCCGATGTGCCCTGGTTCCTCTTTCGAAGTCCGCAATGACTTCATACATGTCGATCGAGTTGACCGGTATGACTCGGTCTTTGCTTAGACCTCCTTCGACTACCTTCCCGATTTCCCCCAAGGTGTCATCAAATGAGACCGCCTCCACGGCTTCCCCAATTCCTTCGTCGTGGCTTACGGCTCCGCATGCCTTCAAGCGTATCTAGGCCCGTTTTCTTTCTGTGCCGCTAATGTTGGCTATGGTACACCCTCCGTTGTTGGAGAACAAAACTTTCCTACCTATTTTACAGGTGTGGGGAGTTTCCCGGTTGTCCTCACTATCGTGGCCCCACGCTTTGATAGCCCTATCTAAAAATCCGGCTTATCATCACTTTCAAGGGTGTCCCAGTTTCGTTCGTGGTTCTTCCGAATGGTCAAAAATTGGACGGAGTGACGACCATCCTCACTTTTTACCTCGCATAGGCTTAACCATTGTCCAGCACTTTCGTCTCCATTCTAGCCGCCGTGATGTATGGTTCCCTGAGGATGACCGGGTGGGAGGACGTTGTCGTGAAGAAAACCGTCCATAAGCGGAATCGGCGCACCAAGGCGTGGGAACCGGTTCTTCACGCGCGCACGCTCCAAGTTGTACATAGAAGCGAATTAGGAGGATAATCGGCAGGAACGGGCCCTAACACAAGTGGAGACAAAGACCGCGCGAACAGTCTTTTCGGTCGCGCGCGCGAGCTAAGGAACTGTACGAGTCGGCGGCGTAACTACGCGGATGCGTGAAGAACGGAGCGGATCCCTGTTCGAAAGGGACAGGGGATAAAGCTGACATGACGGCCTGCTCGTCGGCCTATATAAGGAGCAGGAAAGAGCTGTTGCAGGCATCTCGCGCAGAGAGGACGAAGTGCTGTCGGACCGTTTCTGGACGCTTCTCTCTCTGTTTCCTTCCTTCTTGAGCTCCATAGCTTTCTGTGCAGGGTCCCGAGGAGGCTCGCGCTGTTTCGAGGAACGCCCGAGTGCTTCCGGCAGCACCTCCGACCTGCTACCCCTTTGTGCGTCGAAGCGAACAAGCATCGGCATCTGTTCGCCGGCCTGTTCGGTTGTAACCAACCTGTGCCCCATCGAGGGTTGTAGTCGTGTTAGCCATTTTTCTTAATATACATATTTAGTCATTCGCATCTGTCTGTGTCGGTGTCTGTTCGCGTTATCCGTGCTGAAGGGCCGTGTCCCTGTGTATCCCCGGTCCTGCGTAGCCGGTTCTCTCTCTTTCTCCTCCCTCGCTTGCTCTTTGGTTCGAGACCCCCGCGGTCCCGCCTCGTTTCCACACGCACTTGCGTAATATCTTGACATCTTTGGTGAACCCGACGTGAAGGAGGCGGCAGAAGAGCAGAAGATGAGGGGGTCGGATCTTGCAGAGGCCATGGCTTCGGCCGTGGATCGGATTGTAAATGCGCGCGAGGGCACCGGTGCCCTCGACAGAGCTATTGAGGCGGTCGTCGGCACGATCGGCCGGTTCGATGGGAAGGATGCCACGAAGTATTTGGCGTCCTACGGTGCAGAGATGCTGATGCGGGACATTCCGGAAGAAAGGCGTCTTGCCGGATTTCCCCGAGTGGCGATGCCGAGCATCCATGCGGAGGTGCTCGAGGTGCGGGCGGAGAGCCGTACCTGGGAGGAGTTCGAAGGTCGACGCGCTCCGGCTTTCGAAGCGAAGGTTCATGGAATGGGGAAGGGAAGAAACGCGTCGGCACTCCTCCGGGAGTTCGAGGAAAACTTTGCGCGCCTTTCGGCGCTCGACCGAACCATCCTGGACACGAGCCGGGTCTTGCTGTTTGTCAAGTCGGTCGACGAGCGGGATCGGGAGCAAGTGGGCCTCTTGCTGGAAACCGAAGACGGGCTCACTACCGACTGGGCGGCTGTCAAGAAAGTCTGTGGCCGTTTCGACAAACGGCGAGAATGGGCGGATAACGGGGCAACCGGGTCGGGCTCGGTCGCAGCAAGGAAGCTCGAACCAGTGCCACAGGTGCGAAAGGAAGAGACCCGAGAGTGGTTGGAAACCGGTTCGGCTTCGACCGGCGTAGTCAGAGGCTCAACCGGAGGAGCGGCGCTGGAGGAATTGACGAGGGCGATAAAGGACCTCCAAATCGCGCAAGCCCGAAGGGAAGGTGGCGAACCGGCTCGTGACCGACGGCCGGCGGCAGGAAACAGGTGCATGTGGTGCGATGAAGTCGGCCACATTCGGAAAGACTGCGGCGACTTCGCGGAGGCGCTGAGGAACAGGGTGGTGTACCTGTGGGAAGGACGGGTGCATGCCAGCGACACCCGAAGGGCCCTGAGCCGAAACGACGGGCGAGGTGGTATGAAAAGGTTGATGGAAGAGGCGGCGGCCCGACACGCGGAAACCGTCCACTACTCGGCGTCGGCCGGCATTCGAGTCGGGGGCGGCGAGGCCCGAAGGGAAAGCAAAGCCGGATTCTGGCCGACGATGCTAGAAGGCCTTGCCGGTGCAAGGCTTAAAAGGGAGGAATCGGACCGTGCGGAGAAACGGGTACGGGAGATGACCGGGTGGAGCGACCCGGTCGAGGAAAAGACGGGCTTCGTGGAAGCCGCTTGCCAGAACTACGAGGCTCTGGTAGAAGAGAAGCGGGTGGGGAAACCCGGGACGACCGGGCCCTCACAACGATACGAGACCCGGTCCGGGCCACGACGGGACGAAGCCGGCGGGGCCGGTACGCAAGATAAACCCCAGAAGGGCGGGTACCGTCTGGGGACGGAGATAGAAAGGACCACGGACTTACGAAAGGTCCTGGAGGAACGGATCCTCGACAGCAAGGTGGAGCTGTCATTACGAGAGGTGCTGGGAATCGCCAAGAAGGAGTTCCACGACTCCATCATGGACTTGGTGAAACGGAAGAGGCTGTCAACGGAGACAGAACCGGAAAGACCGGTGGAAGTGCGGACGACGCACCTAGACGACATGGCGCTGGGAGACGAGTGGGCGGAAAGCCACTATTCGAGACCACACTGGGCCCGAGCGACCACGGAAACCCCGGTGAAGATCGGCGATGTCCAGGAACCGGTGATAGCTTTGGTGGACCACGGATCGGAGATCAATTTGATGTCCATGGACTTCTATAAGAAGGGCAAATGGCCGATCAACACCAAGCACGGGTGGAAAATAAGGGCAGCAACGCGCGCCACCGAGGAACTGCACGGGGCCTGTCCGAATGTGCGAGTCAAGATCGGCGACGTCGAGATTGACCAGCACTTCTTCGTGCAGGAGACGTCTTCGCATCCGGTCATACTGGGAGAGCCGTACATCACGGCGGCACGAATGGAGACCAAGGTGCTGGACAATGGTTCGGCCTACGCGAGGGTCAAAAGCCAAGACGGGCGCCATTCGGTCCAGTTTCTGACGGTACGGCCGAACCACGAACGTAACCGCGACTCCCTCGGTTCCGAAAACCGAGAGGATTTTTGGAGAGGACTGCCAAGGCGTGGGGCCGCGACAGTCCGGATGCTCCGGGAAAACCCCACATCTGTACGAGAAAACCGTGTACAATAGTTAGAAAATTTTGCTTCTCCGACAGCGGAGCATGTACGATGGTCGGCATCGCCGGCCGAGAGAAAACAAAGACGGAGGGGAGACTTCGGGCGTGCGGAGTTCTCGGCCCTGACGAAGAAATCGACGGAGCCGTGGAGGCAGTCTTCTTCGACGACACCTTGGGAATGCTGGGGAAGGTAGTCGAAGAAGACCTTAACGAAGACCGGACGATACCGGTGTGTTCCGAAGAAATGTACGAAGTCATCGCGGACTTCGGTCGAGGGCTCGAGTCGGAACGGACGGCCCGAGTTAGCACCAAGTACAAGACTGTGGACCGGAAGGTGAGGCCAGTTGCGGCGCCCTTACCGGAGGGCAGCGAATCCCGAATCAAAGGGGTTGCGTCGGACCCCAGCTTACGAGATCCGGCCTGCATAGGACACACCTTCACCAACGAGACGCTCCGCGAGCTGAAGATCGGTGGGGGCGGGTTCCTACTGCCGGTGGAGGAAGACCGGTTTCGGAGAATGCTCGGAAGGCACGGGAAAGCCTTCGCATTCTCACCGGAGGAAATCGGGTGCGTAGACCCGACGATCGTAGAGCCAATGGTGATATTCACGGTACCGCATGTACCGTGGAGTCTCAAGCCAATTCCGGTTCCGAGAGCTCACATCCCGAAGTTGATGGAGCTGTTGAAGCAAAAAGTTGATATGGGCATTCTCGAGCCTTCGAGCGCCCCATATTCAAACCGATGGTTTACCGTACCAAAGAAAAACGGATCGTTGCGCTTCATTCAGGACCTGCAGCCGGTCAACAGAGTGACCATTCGGAACGCAGGGATCGGACCGACCATAGACGAGTTCGCGGAGGCCTTCGTCGGAAGGTCGATTTACTCGGTCGGTGATCTATACTCAGGGTACGACCAGTTCCAGCTAGCCGTGGAGAGCAGAGACATTACGACGATGCGAACTCCCCTCGGCCTAGTGCGGATGTGTACGCTGCCGCAAGGAGGGACCAACTCGGTGGCCCACATGGTGAATGCAATGAACAAGGTGCTGAGGGACTGCATCCCGGACATCACCATGCCGTTTCTAGACGACATCCCGATCAAGGGATGCCCGGTAGAAGAGAAGGACGAGACGATCGGGCCGGACGGATGCCGGCGATTCGTGATGACACACATCGACGACTGCGAGAAGGTGCTGCAAAGGCTAGAGGATGTGAGGCTCACCTTCTCGGGGGAGAAGTCAGCCTTCGGGCAGTCGGAAATCATGGTGGTCGGACATTTATGTGGACCATATGGCCGGAAACCGTCTCCGGCAAAGGTAGAAGCCATCTCCGCGATGAAGCCTGATTGCAGCTCGGTCACGGAAGTACGAAGATTCTTGGGAGCATGCGCCTTCTACCACATATGGATCCCGCATTACGCGCACGTCGCGGAGCCGCTGTACGGATTATTGAAGAAAGGGCGAAGATTCGAATGGCTAGACAAGCACACGGAGTCGGTCCGGAAGCTGAAGGAGGCTCTTTCGGCAGCACCGGCGCTCCGAAAGGCCGTCTACAGGAAGGGCACCCCAGTGTACATAACGGTTGACACGAGTCCGACCGGAATCGGGTGGGTCGTCAACCAAGAAGACGAGGACGGCAATCAGTTTCCGATCCGATTCGGCGCGAAGGTCCTCAGTGAGCGGCAACGAGGATACGCCCAGGTTAAACGCAAACTCTGGGGTATCGTTTCGGCGGTGAAGGCCGACAAGGACTATCTGATCGGGACAGAGGTAATCATAGAGACGGATTGCATGCCGATTCTCGGCATGGTTTCCGGATGCGCGACGCCGGACCTGGCAATGCTCAGGTGGATAGCGTACATCAAGTCCCTGGACCCGGAAATACGACACATTTCCGGGAAAGACAACGCCATGGCCGACATGCTTTCGAGGGCGAGGCTCGATGACGAGGGCGGCATGGTTTCGGAGGACGAAGAGGTCGGCGTGGACTTCTTCGAGGCAGCATACGTAACAACCGACGGGACGAGCACTCCGGCGCTTAACGACTTCGACGCGAGCAAGTACGACGGGGAGTGGCTGCAGATCGGCGGGTTCTTGAGGACAATGGCGCCGGATGCGTCATGGACGAAAGACGAGGCCAACCGGATCCGGAAGAAAGCGTACCGGTTCTTTCTCCGGGATGGCTATCTATGGAAGCACCCGAAGAAGAGGGACGGCGCTCCGCTCCGGGTGGTGGCGATGAAGGAAGAACAGGAGGAGCTACTGACGGCCTACCACGACAGCCCTTGGGCCGGACACCGTGGAACTTGGGCCACGTTCGAGAAGATAAAGGAGAAGTACTGGTGGCCGGGACTGTACCGGGACGTGCATCGATTCGTGACAACTTGCGAGAGCTGTCAGATGCACTCCGTGGTCCGACACCGGGACGAGCTTCACCCTACGTACCCTCCGACCATCCACTTCAAATGGATGGTAGATCTGGTGACGATGCCAATGGGGGTAGGACAGATGCGGTACCTGGTCCTAGCGCGGGAGGATCTGACGAACCAGGTGGAAGGCCGGGCCCTTCCGAAGAAAACGACCGCGGCCGTATGTCGGTTCCTAATCGAGGACGTGATATGCCGGTACGGGTGCGTCGGGAAGATCGTGGCTGACCGAGGGGAGTTGGACGCCGAAGAAGCCGCGGAGCTGTTCGACCTGCTGGGAGTCAAGCTCTCGCTCACCACTGCGTACAATCCGGAGGCGAATGGAAAGGTGGAGCGCGGACACGGGCCGATCGTCAAGGCGTTGGTTCGGGCATGCGGAGGCCGAGTCGGTAACTGGCCGCGGCTGCTACCTTATGCTTTGTGGGCAGACCGGACCACGCACAGTTCGGTAACCGGGTACATGCCGACGGAGCTCATGTTCGGCCAGAAGCCGATCATGCCGATGGAACGGACGATCTCCTCGTGGGCAACGGTCGACTGGAGGGACGAGATGAGCCGGGAGGAGTTGTTGGCCGCGCGTATACGACAGCTCGAGCGGAGACCGGAGGACGTGGAACCGGCTGCGGAGAAGCTCCGGGTGGCGAGGACAAAGAACAAAGCCAGGTTCGACCGAACGCACCGGCTCCGACCAAAGAAAATCGAAGAAGGTGACTGGGTGCTCGTCTACGACAGCAGCCTCGACAACCAGCACCAAGCTACACGGAAGTTCGCACGAAGGTGGTTCGGGCCTTACGTGGTACGGAGCGCCAATGACAACGGGACATATCACCTGGCGGAACTCGACGGCACGAGAATGGCGATACCGGTTGCAGGGAAGCGGATCAAAGCGTTCAGGAAGCGACACGACGACGAGCCAGACCCGGCTCTCCTAGTCAGCAGTGACGAACGATCCGAAAACGAGGAAGAACCGACGGGCGAGGAATGAAGACGGGCCGGTTTTCTCCGTCCCAACTCTCTTGGCGCATACCGGAGGATGCGCGGTTAGGTGGGGGCGGATGTCGTGAAGAAAACCGTCCATAAGCGGAATCGGCGCACCAAGGCGTGGGAACCGGTTCTTCACGCGCACACGCTCCAAGTTGTACATAGAAGCGAATTAGGAGGATAATCGGCAGGAACGGGCCCTAACACAAGTGGAGACAAAGACCGCGCAAACAGTCTTTTCGGTCGCGCGCGCGAGCTAAGGAACTGTACGAGTCGGCGGCGTAACTACGCGGATGCGTGAAGAACGGAGCGGATCCCTGTTCGAAAGGGACAGGGGATAAAGCTGACATGACGGCCTGCTCGTCGGCCTATATAAGGAGCAGGAAAGAGCTGTTGCAGGCATCTCGCGCAGAGAGGACGAAGTGCTGTCGGACCGTTTCTGGACGCTTCTCTCTCTGTTTCCTTCCTTCTTGAGCTCCATAGCTTTCTGTGCAGGGTCCCGAGGAGGCTCGCGCTGTTTCGAGGAACGCCCGAGTGCTTCCGGCAGCACCTCCGACCTGCTACCCCTTTGTGCGTCGAAGCGAACAAGCATCGGCATCTGTTCGCCGGCCTGTTCGGTTGTAACCAACCTGTGCCCCATCGAGGGTTGTAGTCGTGTTAGCCATTTTTCTTAATATACATATTTAGTCATTCGCATCTGTCTGTGTCGGTGTCTGTTCGCGTTATCCGTGCTGAAGGGCCGTGTCCCTGTGTATCCCCGGTCCTGCGTAGCCGGTTCTCTCTCTTTCTCCTCCCTCGCTTGCTCTTTGGTTCGAGACCCCCGCGGTCCCGCCTCGTTTCCACACGCACTTGCGTAATATCTTGACAACGTTTCTTGCACAAGAAAGTGTTGCTTTATGTCGACGTCTCTGACGCTCACCCTGACGTTCGGGCAGGCCCGTGCAGCTCTTTCGTGGCTCTTGTTGCCGTGCGTATCTTCCACCCGTGTTTGGTGTTGATCGGCCAATTTCCCTTTTTGTAGAAGTCCATGGACATTAGGTTCATTTCCGACCTGTGGTCGATGAATGCCACCACCGGTTCCTTGACATTCCCGATTCGAACCGGGGTCTCTGTAGTAGCTCTTGCCCAATGCGGCTTGGCGTAGTGGCTTTCCGCGAGCTCGTCTTCCGTGGCAATCTCGTCGAGGAGTGCCGCCCTCACCTCAACCGGCTTCTTAGGCTCCGGTTCCGTCGCGAGACGCTTCCTCTTCACGAGGTCCACGATACTGTCGTGGAACTCCCTTCTTGTTATACCGAGCACTTCCCTAAGCGTGAGTTCTATGCGACTATCAAGAACTCGCTCCTCTAGAACCTTTTGTAGGTTCGTTGTTTTCTCGATTTCCAAGCTTACGCGGAAGCTCGGAATCCTGCCCTTCTCCTTCTCCTGGGACCCGGTCGGAGCGGCATCATTCTTTTTGGGCGTGCTTCAGGTGTCATACCTCCCCGAAGGGCCCGCTCCCCCAGTTTTTCCCGCTCGTCTTTCGTCGATCAGGGCCTCGTAGTTCCTACACGCAGCTTCCACAAAGCCGGTGCTTTCTTCAACGGGGTCGCTCCACTCGGTAACTTCGCGCACACGTTCTTCTACGCGCTCCGCTTCTCCCTTCTGCAACCTTCCTCCGATCAAGGTCTCGAGAATAGCCGGCCAGAACCCAAGGTTTGAATTGGGTTTGGTCACCCTTTCCCCTACTCGGATAACGACCGAAGCCGAATAGTGGATGGCTTCGACGTGCCGGGCCATAGCCTCTTCCATCAACCTCTTCATGCCACCTCGTCCGAAATTCGTGTCTAGCAGTCTTCGCGTGTCGCTCACATGTACCCGTCTGTTCGAAAGGTAGACTACATTACTCCTGAGTGCTTCTCCGAAGTCAGTGCATTCTCTTCGGGCATGTCCAGTGACGTCGCACCATACGCACCTCTGATTAACCGGCGGTCGCTGGTCACGCGGCTGACCCTCGTCGCTTCGGCAGGCTTGTGCGATTTGGAGGTCGCGTACCATCCTTGTTAGTTCTTCTAGCCCTGCGCCGCTTGCAGGTCCTGTGACTATGTTCGTCGGGGTCGGGCCTAGCTCGAGGCGCCTCCTTGTTTCTTCCATTTGGGTCGGCATCGGTTCGGCCCTGATTTCGACTGCCGATCCGACCGACGAGGATCCCTTTTCTTTCCAGTCTCGGCGTTCGTCGATCCTGCTGCATACTTCTTTGACGGTCACCCAATCAGTCGTGAGACCTCGGTTGGTTTCCTGAAGAAGACCCACTCTTTCCCGGACGCGCTAATCGAAAGATGTCACGAAAAATAGGACTTTGCTTGTTTCGAGCACGATTCGGTCCAATCTAGAGAGTCGCGCGAACCATGACTCGAACTCTTGGAGGAGCGCCGAAGCGTTCTGACCCTTGTCGGGGCTGTTGACCCAGTCCATAAAATCCTTTCTTGATAGCCGGAGTGAGTCATCATAGTTGTACCTGTCGAGAACTTCTTCTGCGAATTCCGCCCAATCGCGACAGCTTGCTTGTATCTTGACCATCTTTGTATGGATGTATGGTGTTACGACCCGGGGAAACCCCATTAGCCATCCATCTTCGGGTATGTTCCTCATCTAAATTTCAGATTTGTATGCCTCTAAGTATCTCGTGGCGTCCTTTCCGCCAAACCGGCCTATCTTGCCGATCGTTGCTTCTATGGCCCGGTCGAGGGCACTCGCGCCCTCGCGAGCACTAACCAGGCGGTCTACCGCCACCGCCATTGCTTCTGCAAGTTCGCTTCCTCTCATCTCCAGATTCCTTTGCTGCCCTTTTTCACGTTCGGTTCACCAAATATGTCAAGGTTATCCTCGCGGATGCGTAGAAGTCGGGCAGGACCACGGGGGTCTCGAACCAAGGAATTGAGAAAACAAGGAGGGAGGAGTTTGAGAATCGCGTAGGTCTCGAGACCAAGGGAAAATAGGTAAGGCTAGCGAACAAGAGAGGGTAAGAGAGTCGTGCGTAAACGCGGACACGGGCGATTACAACCGGATCAGACAATGAGAACAACGTTTGTTAGGTAGAGAAGGTTTCTATTAAACAACACAAGTGCACGGTGCTGTGGGTGATTACAACCGGATCAGAGTCGGTGATGGAGCGCAGAGCTTGGCAATAATCGGACACAAAGGTACGTTGGCACGCTAAAGGTCGATCCCCTGGACAGGAGCACTCAGGCGTCTGATGCGTGCAAGGGAAGTGCATTCTGATGATCTGTCCTTACACTCCTCTCTGTATCTCCTCTCCTCTTCTCTCAAAATGGCATCATGAAGACAGTCGAAGGTCGCCCCCTTTATAGCACAAGGAGCGACCGTTACAAGCATTCATGACCCGTCTCTTTCCCTTCCTAGATTCTCTCCCCTGATTCGCTCCCCTCGTAACTCTCCCTACATATGCGATGTTCTATTTCTTCTTTTATGCTCTAACTACCTAGTACCCCTCCGTATACTCATGCCTAGTACTTTCCCTATTTAATTCTCTCGAGGCGTGCACTTGCGTAAACCGGTGTTCTTGCGCGTTTCACCTTGTTTCTACCTATGGCCCGGAATCTTCACTACAACGTCATGGTGGGATGTATTTTACAGTGATCAGAAAGGAATTATAGACAATTGTGTATTTGTTGATAATTGGAATTTGGAAACGCCATTCACATGGTCGGTGCAACAAGATCGTGTAAATAGAACTCCAAAGCAACTAGCAAATGCGATTAATGACAATTTGGTCCATCCACAACAAAGAGACATTTATGTGGGACCAAGGATGACCAAAGCAGCCAAAGCTAGATGGCAAGGCAATTTGCAAGAGCTCACGGCGGGGATGTTGATTGCAACGCCGGCTGATGAGAATTCACATGGCCACCAATTTTGGGTTGGTAAAATTCTAGAAGTGTTAATGCATGAAATAGAAAACACTATCAAATCTATAAACGTTCATTGGTACAACACTAGAAGTGCAAATGCTTTTACAGGTAAGTATACATTGGAGATGATTGAATGCCCAACAAGAAGGGGAGGTAGGAAGAGGAAGTGAAACATTCGTAACACCTCTACCCTTGATATCTCTGATGTGGATATCATCGTGTACGACATCACAATTACAAAAGCCGGACGATTAAGGAAGTCAACAATAGATATAATAAAAGAAAAATTACCAGGTCTACAAGGTGGCTCAAGTCAAAGGCAAACGAGATCTGCTACATATAATCTAGAGTCAAACCATTTGGTTTATGACGAAGATAATGCACTAATTGGTACATTCGAGGATGACGAGGAGGAATCGTCATTGTATATTAGTTATAGTACTGATTCTCCGTAAAGGAATGATCATGAATGTATTTTTGGCTATTAAGTGTAAATACATTCTGCTTGTAACAAATCGAGTAATATAAAAGCATGTGTTTTGAATTCTTATGATTTCTAAAAAATCGTTTCTTATAAAATAACATTGGTTGTAAAGTTTGTGATATAAATTGAGAATGTAACTTTTTGAAATTCCTCTTTTTTTAGTTACTTCTAAATCACGAAAATAGTGGATTTTTAACCTTTTTCATAGTATGTTAAACATGTATGATACTGGTATCAATGTGTTTTGTAAAATCATTGAAAAAGCCCTAAAATCAATCAAAATAATCCTTATCCTTCCATTTATGCGCAATCCTTCCACTTGTGAACATGAACGTGTTTGTTGTAACTTACCTTGGTCCGGCTCGAAGCTGGGGTTGTATTCTTTCCCTTGTAATATACATGATCATACATGTTTGTGCATAACGGTGTCTCTGTTGGTGTCGGGTGCATAGCCCCCTCCTTTGTTTTGTTGTACATAAGAGTCGGTGTCGCGCGCATGCTCTCCCTTTCCTTTCTCTCTCTCTCGTGTTTGGCCGCATCCGGGTCATGCCCGATAGTTTTCTTGGCATTCCTTTTCTCCCTCATCCGAGACCCCCGAGGTCCCGCCCCTTTCACATGCATGCGCGTAACGACGTGACAACGGGTAGTCACCCCCGGTGGTGTGTATTTGAAACTCCAGAGTTACCCACAAATCCTTGCGCAAAGGATCGTTTGGAGCGGTTACGCAAAACACAAGCGGATTTATCTATTCATCTAAAACACACTCAACAAACACACAAGGTTAACGCAGATCGCCGTCGGCTTCCATCCAGTTTTAACATTGGCGATCAGGTATGGCTACTACGACGACACATCAAGACTACTCGTCGATGCGAGAAAATGGATTATCCGTGATTAGGTCCTTTCTGTATTATCAAAAAAATTAATGATGTCGCTTTTCGTCTCGATCTACCTCTGCAACTTCGGATACATCCAATGTTTCATAGTTCTCTCCTCGAACCCTATCAAGACAACACCATCCCAGGTCATATTAAACAACCTCCACCCCCGATCGAACTTGAAGATGGACTTGAGTACGAGGTTGCCGCCATCCGATTCCAAGATTGTTCACAACAAGCTCTACTATTTAGTCGATTGGCTAGGATATAGTCCCAACGAGCGTACTTGGGAACCAATAGAGAATGTGACCAATGCTCGTGCTCTTCTTGAAGACTTCCATCGTCAATATCCAGGCAAACCGGCTCCTCACACCAAAACGACTCATGACACTCGTCGTTTTAAAGGGGAGATAGTGTCATGATATGGCAAGACTCGAACCCATGACCTTATATTACATGGGTTGAGCTCTTACCATTAGGCTATGTATTGTTATGCGAAAGACATTATTTTCATTTAAGTTTTACTATAGAAAATTGATGTATATTCCAGATTTCTTTGGAACATTCTAGAAACTTTAGGAGTACTGAGAACACTATAAAATGAGGCACAAGGCATTATTTCGAACCAAATCAGTTCAACGCCAGACTTAAGCCTCCTAGCCTTCCTTACATATTCAAGAGCGGTGGGGGAGGATAAAGATGGATGAAGAATATCTCATGAAGGCAATGTCAAAGATGATGATGGAATTTTCAAGAAAAGGGAAACGACGAGATGTGGCCCAACAAGTCGTCGAGAGTGTGATCAAGCAAGTCGACTATTTCAACGATGTTGAAGTCCAAAATTTTCTAAAAGCCTACAATGCCAAGATGGATTCGAGATGTGTGAACGAAGCTATGACGTTGGAGTCATTTTGTCGCGTGGTGGCTGAACTGATCTACAAAGAGGTAAAAGAGCTTCGAGAAGCTCAGGATTCATGGGTGACTTTCGAGGAGGCTCTATTGGAGGCTTATGGCTACGAGAGACCAAAGGGACGAGGATAGCGTGAGTTCGACCAGTGGGTGGCATCGGTGAAGACCCACCAAAGCGCAAAACACGCATTCCTAGACTTCGAGCATCATTTTTCTCAACTCTTGGGGCGGGAACAAAGATTGGTGGGGGTGGATAAGGTCCTATTGTTCGTGAAGAGAAGGTTCGATGGTAGTCGACATAGAGGCCATGAGGAGAGAGGCATTCAAGAACTTAAAGGTGCAAGTCGAGGCCAAAGAGAAGCTTAAAATGGAGATAAAACTCAGGCAAAAGGTGATCGAGGAAGAAGAGACCTGTCAACAAATGAGGATTAATGATGCGGCTAATACGAAGGCCCAGGTTCGGTACAACGGTACCACGGGAGAAGGTGTAGAACAAACCACCTTCTCATCCTATGGAGAAATGACGGCCAAGGATGAGGCCGATCACTCGAGGACGACGAATGCCACTTTGAGGGAGGATGAATGTTTCGGAACACATTTTGTATCCGAAACATCGGGTGATGAAGGTGCAAGAACGAGAACGTCTTGTGCGATCGAGGGAGAAAGAGTGTGAGGTCGATGTGATTGAGAAGGTTGCCATGAAAAATCACATCGAGTCAGAGGTGGCTATGGACGAGTCGACAGCGAATGGCCGTGTCGAGACTTTCCCAACACTTGATCTAGAGACTTGGGCAGTTGTGTCCGAGAGCCAACATGAGACCCAACAGAAGCAGAGTGGTGGGGAAGCAAAGATTGAAGCCAATGCGAATAACAATGTTACAATGAAGATGGATATGGACGAGTCGATGGCAGATGGCCATGTCAAGACTTTCTCCACACTTGTTCCAGAGACTTGGGCAATTGCGTTCAAAAGCCAACGTGACACCCAAGAGACGAAAGGTGGCGGCAAGGAAGCGAAGGTCGAAGTTGATACATGCGACGAAGAGGGAAGCATAATCGAGGCTTGCTCGATCAATAAGGTCAATGGGTACAAGGCCCATGAGTCTGAAGAGACATCCATGGAGAATGGCGCCGAGTTGAAGAGGGTAGACGACGATCATGAGGACTTTCCCCACAAAGGTTCTAGAGAATCGGGCATTAACTGATGTAAGATCCAAGAGACAGAAGGTGGCAGTGAGGAAGCAAAGGTCAAAGCCGATGCGAACAACCTTAAGGTGGAAGTGGTTGAGGGTAGCACGACAAAGGCGGACTACGAAAACATATGGATCCCTCCACACTCGTTCGAGAGACTATGGCATTAACCAATGTAAGACCCAAGATGTTGAGATACAAGCTCAACATTGGCCGGATCGGCTGTGCAAGCCGAGAACCAAATCGGTTGGGATCGATCGGTTAGGCCGGACCAGTGCGTAAACCAGGTGCGTAAACCGATGCGTAGACCGGCGCGCAATGAGAAGTCGTAGCGGTGTGTAAACCGCGAGGCCGTTGGAAAGATATTCCGCATAGGAATATATTTTGGGAGTTAGTGTAGAGCTCACTTATGAGCATTGAAGTACGTGTCAGTACTTCTGTCAGTCCATATGGACTTGTATAAAAGTGCTCATTGAGCACATCCTATGTACAGATTGAGTATTATTTTTTAATAGAGTTTTTTGTGTGCATTCTCTCTGTCACTCCCGCGTATTGTGTATATTCAAGCTCTCCATTAAACCCACGCTTCTGTGTTCAGTTTTCTATTGCTTCCGCACGCTATTCTTTTAACATGGTATCAGAGCGCAAGGGTTGAGAACCTTTGCAGCCGACCTTAGCTCAAGAAGAAAACCTAACCTTCGTAAAGAACAGGAAAAACAAAATGGATAGAGGCATGGCTAGCTTGCTTCCAACAAAGAAGCTCAACAGAAACAACTATATGTCTTGGTCTTACAAGATGCACCAGTACCTGCTCGGGCACGGTTTATGGTGCTACGTCGACGGAGCAAATGACACAAAACCCGATTCGACACACAAAGACTTCCCGGCTTGGGAATAGTCGGCAAGCAAAGTTCTCTACTACTTCGCTTCTTGTGTGGGAGAACAGCTTCTGAGCTATATTTGGGATGCGAAAACGCCAAAGGATGCTTGGGGAAATCTGAAGAAGATTTTCGCCGCAGGAGCTGAGCAACTTACAACAACACGACTTGTCGGTGGCTGATTACACCTCGAAGATCAAAGAGATATGCGACTCCTTAGCCTCTATCGATGTGAACGTCGAGGAAGGCGAGATGGTGCAGATCTGTCTCAGGGGACTGGTGTCGAAGTTCGGAGTGTTCCGAGCTGCTATATGTACACGGGAGAATACGTCGTCATTTTTCGACCTACAATCGATGCTCCTTATAGAGGCGAACCACGTGGGTGCGTCGACGAGCGCACATGCTGACAACAAGATGTTGTACACGGAGGGAGATAGGCCTCGTGGTCATGGCGGACAAGGCGAGTCAGTGTGCAATGGAAGCGGCTAACAGGACCGAGGAAGGAGGCACCGAAGTGATGCCGACAACAATTCCGGACCCTCCGGAAACAGGGAGAGTCGAGGCGACGAGAACCAACAAGGGAAATCCGTCGTGGAATGCTAGTACTATGGCAAGAAAGGCAACAAGGAGAGCGAGTGTTGGAAGAAGCGCGCTGATTCAGAGAGGACTGGATCCAGATCAGGTTCTGGACAAACCAACAGGGGTAATCAGCATCGATCGCACTACGCCGAAGAATCCGAAAAAGCCGAAAAAGGGTCAGCCTTCGTGACGAGACACGAAACAAACTCAATGAAGAAGTCCACCCCGAAATCGGACGAGGTTTGGTACATCGACTCCGGCACATCAAACCACATGACGTGCCACAAGGAGTGGTTCTCATACCTTGAGAAACCGATGCAACCAAGAGTAGTCACAACCGGAGACGAAACTCCGCATGCGATCATGAATATCGGTGAAGTTCACTTGAGCCATGTCGGGCAGAAAGGGAAACTCATGAATGTGTTACATGTTCCAACAATCACGAAGAACCTAGTGTCGGTCGGACAGATCGGCGACCAGGGGATGCAGGTTCGGTTCACGCATCTTGGGTGCTTCATCGAGGAAGAAGGACGAGTTATTGCGCAAGGGTGTAGAGACGGGAGGATGTTTATCCTCGACTCTAGTGAAAGTGGCACCGCAATGTTCACGAACGTACAAAAAGTCGAGTCGGATATCGACTTATGGCACAAGTAAATAGGCCACTCACCTATCAACGGCTTCAGGACCTGCAATCGAAACAAGTTTTGTTCGGATTGCCCAAATTTAGTGGCCAAAAGGCACAAATTTGTGAAGCCTGCCAGCTAGGGAAGCAACACCAACTTCCTTTCCCTAACGAGCGTAACCACATCCGGAACAAGCTCGACTTGATACATTCTGATGTATGGGGGCCGGCCCAGAACGTTAGTCTTAGCGGGAGTCGATATTTCGTCTCCTTCATCGACGACTATACACGGCACACGTGGATCTACCTCATTGAGAAGAAGAGTGAACTCTTCGACTGTTTCCGAGACCTCAAGAGTTTCGTCGAACGGGAAACAGGAAGAAAGATCAAGTCCCTGCAATTGGATGGCGGAAAAGAGTACTTTTCTGGTCAATTCAACGGGTATCTACAACAGATGGGAATTCGGCGCGAATTCAGTTGCAGATATACGCCGGAGCAAAACGGCGTGGCCAAAAGGAAAAATCGGTCGGTTGTGGAAGCTGTGCTGGCAATGCTGGAAGAAAAGAGCTTGCCCAAGTTCTATTGGGTTGAGGCGGTACGAACCGACGTATACATCCAGAATCGGATCGGAGAGAAAGTGTCGGTGCATGAGCTGTATTTCAGAAGGAAGCCGAATCTAAGACACTTGCGAGTTTTCGGTAGCATTGCGTATGTGCATGTGCCGAAGGAGAAACGGAGGAAGTTGGACACGAAAGCTGAGAAGTGTATCTTAGTCAGTTATTCGGAGGAATAGAAGGTTTATAAGTGTTATAATCCCCAAACAAAACAAGCTCGCGTGAGCCGCGATGTTGTGTTTGACGAGTCTACGTCTTGGTACTTGCCTCCGACTCCAAACCTCAACTCCAACTCCGGATCTCCAGACCCGAGTTCTAACGATGAGGTCAGCGAGGCTGAAATGCCTCCGAATGACCACGAAATCAAGGCCCTCGATGAGAGTCCGATTTCATTTCGGTTAAGTGGACCGAACGAGTGATTGGTCGGTTTGACCAGTTTGAAGAAGAGTTGGCGAGTAGTGGAGACTCGGTCGTACATTCCCCGCGTAGGAAGCCGAGGAGACAGCTTACGCGCAAGGAAAAAGGGAAGAAGAAGGTATCGGATTACGGCACGGATAGGAACGAGTTAGATCGACGCGAGTCCAACTCCGCGGGAAGTGATGATGAGTCTTCGAGAGTGAAATCCGCTTTGACTAAGAAAGCGTCAACATCGGCTAATGAGCAATTACGCCGATCTACCTGCCAGAAGAACCCTGTTGTGCGGTTCGAATACAATGAGTACATGGTGCGTCACTATGTGTACATGACCCGTGTAGCGGAAGTGCGTGAGCCGGAGAGCTACGCAGAAGCGGCGAAGGACGCGAATTGGCATACTGCAATGGAGGAAGAGATGTGCGCATTGGCTAAAAATGAAACCTGGGACCTAGTTGGCGCACCGAAAGGTGTGAAGCCGATCGGATGTAGGTGGGTGTACAAGGTCAAGTACAACACTGACGGCTTGGTCAACCGATACAAGGCCCAGTTAGTAGCAAAAGGCTACATGTTGCAACACGGCATCGACTACGATGAGACGTTTGCACCGGTCGTGAAGATGACGATCATCCGCGTTTTACAGGCAGTAGCTACAGCAAAGGGGTGGCACTTACATCAGATGGATGTAAAGAATGTGTTCTTGCGAGGTGAGCTTGACAAACAGGTGTATATGGTACAGCCCCCCGGATTTCACCCCGGATTTCACTCTGGCAGTGTGGCAGTTGAAGAAGTCCCTTTATAGACTAAAGCAAGCCCCGCGTACTTGGAACGCGAAGATGATGCAACGATTGCGTCGAATGGGCTTTGCGACGTCAAAATCAGACTCCTCACTGTTCGTCCGGAAAGGTCGACTTGGGCCGGTTAGCATTTTACTTTATGTTGATGATTTGGTCATCACCGGCGCCGACCTAGGTGAAATTAACCGCGTAAAGCTCCAACTCGCGGCATCATTCGACATGAAGGATCTAGGGGACCTTCATTACGTCCTTGGGATCGAAGTGATCCGCACCCCTGAAGGCATACTGATCAGCCAACGGCATTACGTGTTGAGTATGCTCTTCAAATTCGGGATGGTCGATTGTAAGTCCGTCTCGACTCCTCTGGATAGAACCGTCAAGCTTCGCCCCGATTCCGGAAAGGTATAAGACCCGACGAGGTTCCGACAGATAGTCAGAAGCCTTATATACTTGACCATCACCCGACCAGATCTCAGCTACCCGGTCGGGATGATTAGTCAGTTCATGGCACGACCTACCAAGGAGCATCTTCAATGTGTGCAACGCATACTATGGTACATAAGCGGCACTAAGGACCGGGGGCTACTATATCTGACCAGTATAGCCCCACAGTTGGTCGAATACACCAATGCCGAATGGGCCGGCAACGTCGTCAATCGCTGATCCACGTCCGGTTTCGCGTTCTCTCTTGGGAGTGCCACGATTGGGTGGAGTAGCAAGAAACAACCCACAGTTGCGTTGTCGAGCACTGAAGCCGAGTATAGAGGAGCAGTTGTCGCGACATGCGGAGGCATATGGTTGAAGCGGCTACTTAAGGATTTGCAGGTGGAGGTATCCGATCCAACGACAATTTACTGCGACAACCTCAGCAGCATCTAGCTAGCAAAGAACCCTGTCTTCCACACTTGGACTAAGCACATTGAGGTGCACTACCATTTTGTCCACGAGCGTGTACTCTCCGGTGAAGTCGAATTTCAGTATGTTCCGATGGATCGGCAGACCGCCGACATTTTTACCAAGCCCCTTGGTCTCGATAAGTTACGGCAATTCTCGGGTGTGCTTGGGTTGCGCCACCTCGATGTGCCGAACTTGAGGGGGAGAGAAGTCCCGGATGACCACAGAAGGGATCCGGAAAGGAGCGGAAGAGACCGTGACGCCGAGTCGGATGACGAATTCAATTTCGGATCGGCTAAAGAGGGCGAGGGCGGATCCGCAGAAGATTCCAAAAGCAGACATAAGGGGATCAGTCGAAAGAAAGAGCCGAAACCAACCAAGTGTGGGGGAGACGAAGTCATGAAGGGCGAGAAGACCGAAGACGAGTTGAAGACAGCCAACGCAGACGAAAGCGAAAACCGATCAGAGGAAGTCGAGTCGGTTCGGATGTTTGATTCGGATACGCTGAATCAACTGAGGTCCAAGCCGAAGAGAGGGCAGCAGAAGAAACGCCAACACCGTTGTCGTAAAGATTTTCGGCAATGGTGTGAAAATCGCATAAAACATACGAAATCGAGTAGGAATCATTTAAACAAATAATAGTGAAAATACTATTTTAATTAAGTTTAATATCTTAGTACAAAAAGATGGAGGTCTTCAAGAGCTTTCGAATGCACTTTACTACATAAGAAACGGACATGTAAGTCTCAAGTTATATGGGTAGGAAGTTTGCAAAGGAAAAGAGAAAGATAAAACTGTGAGATATCCCACATAGACAGGACAAATAAAGATCTCACAATATATATAAGGCAGAACAAAAGCTATTATCTTTGTGTTTATGTGTGGAGCATAGAGAGTTCAAGGTGACTTGAACTAAGCTAATTGGATGAGTGGGTGTGGCCTAGCTACTTGTAAAAGCTTTTGGCCAACCAAATCCGGCGGCGGAGCCGGTGACCGGCAAGCGACTCAAGATGCGGACTGAACCGGACCGGGATGCAGACTGGGTCGGACCAAACGGATGCAAATCGGACGAATCGGTCGGGTGGTGTCTTAAAGATATTTGGTCCAAAAGCCTAATAGTATTTTGTGCATAAAAGAAAAAGATATAAACAAGACTTGAACTTTGCACCTCCAAGATAGAAACCAACAAGTTTACCATTAAACCAAATCATTTCTTTAAAAATTATATTTTTATCATTACAGCTTTACATGAGAATTCTCATATTAGAGCTTGATTGAGTGACATGTGATGCATGAGCGCCAAATGGCAAACATGCATCACATGCATTCCATGCAGTATATGCATATCTTGTACCCTCATATGCATCATATGCATGGGAGCATCTATAAAAGGGTGGATGAAAAAAATTAAAAAGGGAGCGATATATTAATCAAGAAAATTAAAAGTAAGAAATTCGTTATCCAATTGATAATATATCTTGTCTCTCAAATCTAAAGTTAAAAGTTCAATCTTATCTCTCTCACTCTCTATCTCTCTCTCGCCATATCAATCTCTCTCAACCTAAAGTCAAGCATTTAAATCTCATATTAATCTCAATCTCTCGCAATCTATCTTAAAAACCTTTCTCGCTAAAGCTAGTGCAAACTTCCAATCCTTCCAGTCCAAGACCCCGGTGGTTCCGCCTCGCGATTCGCACATAGTGACGGATCTTCACGACACCGCGACAGCAACGGAGCTGAGAAGGGCCGCACAAGCACACAAGCCGACCGGAAGGGTCGAGGCGCGCGGAATCGAACAGGTCGAGGAGCGCGAGCAAGGCGTGAAGCCAGAAGGAACCGGAGCGTAGATCCAGAAGAGCGGATGGGACCTCAAGTTGAGCTTGAGGGAGAGTGTGGAGATACAAGCTCAACATTGGCCAAATCAACTGTGCAAGCCGAGAACCAGATCGGTTGGGATCGATCGGTTAGGCCGGACCGGTGCACAGACCGGCGCGCAACGAGAAACCGTAGCGGTGCGTAAACCGCGAGGCCGTTGGAAAGATATTCCGCGTAGGATTATATTTTGGGAGTTAGTGTAGAGCTCACTTATGAGCATTGAAGTACGTGTCAGTACTTCTGTCAGTCCATATGGACTTGTATAAAAGTGCTCACTGAGCACATCCTATGTACAGATTGAGTATTATTTTTTAATAGAGTTTTTTGTGTGCATTCTCTCTGTCACCTCCGCGTACTGTGTATATTCAAGCTCTCCATTAAACTTGCACTTCTGTGTTCGGTTTTCTATTGCTTCCGCATGCTATTCTTTCCACACAAGAGAAGGACGATGGCGGCGAGGAAGCAAGGGTTGAAGTTGGTGCATGCGACAAGGAGGTCAAGCAAAGCAGAATGACGGAAGCCGATGCGTGCTAGAGAGATAGCCAAGGAGATGGCCATGGAAAACACGACAAAGGAAAACGTTGATCAAGATGAGAATTCCTTCACACATGTTCCAGAGACTTCGGCAGTTGCATTTGAAAGACAACGTGAGACCCAAGAGATGGAAGGCAGTGATGAGGGAGAGATGGAAGGTAGCGACGAGGGAAAGGTCAAAGCCGGTGTGCACTACAAAGAGGCCAAACAAAGTGTGACAACGGACGATGAGGGCCAAGCAGGCCAAGAGGATTTGAAAGGTGTTCCTCGGGAAGTGATCACGTCTTCTAATGTAAGGGAGGACACTAGCATGAAGTTCAGAGGTATGATGGTCAACTCAAACGCGAGAGTTTACCACAACGAACGGCAGAAAGAGAGGCATGCAATATGGTCTCTTAGAGACCTCAATGTGAGCATGCACTTGAAGTGACTACGACGGGTAGTCAGCATCGACATTCGAACGAGGTCTTCTGAAGGCAAGCGTGGGACAAGAAAGAATGAAGGATCAAAGTTTCTTGACCAAGTAGAAAGACGGGATGAAGGTGGCACATACACAAATTGTGAAAGGTTATGCTCAGTAGGGACGAAGGAGGCCATCATGACAACCGGTCATGGCATTGCGAAGTGCGAGCGAACGATATGGTGGATAGGATGGCGACGATGGTTCGGTTGGAAGGAATGGACGAACTCAAAATGGAGGGACAAAGACAATGCGGGCCAAGCACAAGAAAGGAGCAAATCAAATGTTGACAACCTTTGGCCCCACCACATCACTCTTTTCCTTCTTGGAAGTTGGCACATGCATGACGATATGCAATTTGATGGGGGTGGATGTTGTGATGTGGCGTGTTTAGTGCGAGAAAAAGTGAAAAATTGAGGATACACACATTTCACAATTAGTTATAAACATGCAAATAAATCAATAATAAATAAACCTAAGGCCTATTGGCATCGAGTGCTTATAAAGGGGCAGAAGCTAAATAGGATTTGAGCCTTGCACCTCCAAGACCGGAGACAATTGACTTACCACTAAAGCTACTACTGAGTGCTTTAGATTTTGCATTATATTTCCTTCTCATATTCAGTATTCCATAGGAAACAAACGTATAAAACCGTGTACACAAAACCATGGTTTAAGCCTATGGTTTTGTGCATGTCATAAGTAAAACCGTGAGCACAAAACCATGGTTTTAGCCCATGGTTTTGTGCATATCACAAGCATTGAGAGACCTATAAATGCCTCTAGTTGGGCTTGTGTAAGGGGGGGCTCAATATGTGATATCACCATCATCAATATAATACCATCATTTATCTTCTTCTAATTATCTTCTCTTAAGTGTATCAATTTTCTTGATCTTTTCAAGTGTGACATTGTCTTCCTTGACTCAAACATCCACATCATCGTCTTTAAAATAACTTTGTGAACATCCTCCTCAGTCCAAAACCCCGGTGGTCCCGCTCAAGTAGCACACGCAGACGAGCATTTTCGTGACAACGGCAAGTGGAAGTTCTGTCGGGGAAACCTCATAGTGGCCTAAGCACAGAAAAAGGGCACATCGTATATGATGCATGCCCGACTATGCAAGTCGGAAGCAAATGTAGCAGCCAACTCGAGTAGTGAGTTATGGCATAAGAGGCTTGGCCACATGAGTGAAAAGGGAATGCATATCCTGGCCGACCAAGAACTTCTCCCATAAGTGGAAGGAGTGCACTTGGAGAAGTGTGTGGACTGCATAGTTGGAAAGCAGAACAAAGACGCATTCCACCCAAGACCACCGAGAAGAAGAGAAGTGCCACTGGAACTGGTACACACGGATGTGTGCTATGTAGATGCTCCATCGCATCAAGGTGGACAGTACTTCATGACATTCATCGATGAATATAGTTGGAAGTTGTGGGCTTTCGTACTAAAGTCGAAGGACCAAGTATTGTTGTTCTTTAAGGAGTTCCAAGCAAGAGGCAGAAGAGAGTCAGGTCGGAAGTTGCAGGTTGTTCGAACCGACGACGATGACGAATATAAAGGGTAGTTCAAAGAATAATGCAAGGCCCAAGGTATTTGAATCGAATATATAGTGTCAAAGACCCCTGAGTTGAACATGCTTGCAGAGAGGATGAATCGAACAATTATGGAAAGAGTAAGGAGCATGTTGTCGCATGCTAAGCTGCCAAAATCCTTCTAGGTTGAGCCGATGTATATGGTTGTTTACATGATCAACATATCTCCATCAGTACCATTGAAAGGTGATGTCCCACATAGGATGTGGACAGGAAAGGAAGTCTCCTACCGGCACCTGAGGTGTTCGAATGTTTAGTGTATATGCATGTGGCTAAGGATCAGAGGTCGAAGCTCAACAGTAAGTCGAAACCATGCATATTTCTCGGGTACTCAGAAGATGAGTTCGGCTACAGGTTATGGGACTTAGTCGATAAAAAGGTGGCGAGGAGTCAGGATCTAGTCTTCTTGGAAGACAAGACAATAGAGGATTGGAAGTAACAGAAGACGGAACCAACTTCCCAGTTGACTCTGAATACCATCGACTCAAGAAAAATCAAACAGCCAAATCTTAGTCGGTCGACTTGGAACAACCAACCAATATATACGAGTTGGAGTTGGCAAATCTTCTAAAGTCGATCGAGGAATACGAGTCGGACTCGGCTAACCCTGAGTGACCAATAGACATATATGAACCCGAGCCAAGAGAAGAGTCGGTAGAGACATCCGAACTGGAGCCAAGAACGGTGTCGGGGTAGTTGTGGTTTGTGCGGCGAAGTCGCGGGGACTAAGGTTAAGGGGAGTTGAAGAAACTTAACTTTTAATAAGGCTTGTATGGTGATGTTAGAAAGGTTAAGAGTACCAAGAAGAAGAATTACAAGTAATGTGTGAGAGAGAGAGACGGGAATAGATAGAAGATAGAGATAATATATGATTCAAGAAGCAAGATAGAGACAAAATATTATTTAAGAAGGAAGATTGAGACAAAGTATGAATCAAGAAGCAAGGGTATTTGATATAAACATGATGTATATTAAAAATATAATATTTTACCAACTTTACAATCCTTGATCGCAAGATGAATCTTTTCAATACCGACCCTTGATTTGAACCCACGACCTCAACTTCGAAACAAGAGGTTCTCCACCCAATGAGCTAGTCTTCTCTACTTGATTGTCTTATTTTCTCACTCTCTCTTGATTGCTCACCTTGTTTTCCCTTTCCCCTCTTTATATAAGTGTTGCCATGCATATGGTAATGTATGGGAGCATGGCATGCATGTAATGCATGAGTTACATGTAATGCATGATCGCCATTTGGCGCACATGCATTGCATGTGATGAATGATGGCTATGTATGAAAATAGATATGGGATAAGTATAATGATGAAAATGCATTCTAAAATAATTAACCTAGCTTAGTGGTGTATGCTTGGTGCTTGGTATACAAGGTTGAGGGTTCAAGTCCCTCAATTTTACGTAGTACAATATATAGCTTCATTCTTATATCATGAAGCACATTTATTACACACTTTTACAAATAAATAGCCTAGCCTAGTGGTATGTACATTGTACATCGTATATAAGGATGTGGGCTCAAGTCTCTCAAATATTATTAAATACAACATTTAAGCTCATTTTTATATCGTGAAGCACATTCTTCACGACAACGGGTGGAAAGAGATACCCACTCAGAGAAAGAAGAGCACCAACTACATATGTCAATCAATACATCCTGTTGACTCACGAAGGTGAACTAGAGTGCTATGAAGAAGCAGGAGCCAATGAGCACAAAGGAAAATGGTTGAGTGCATGCAAGACGAGATGGACTCCTTGCACGAAAATTATACCTATGGTGGAGCTACCAAAGGGTAAGAGAGCACTCAGGAATAAATGGGTCTACAAGGTGAAGACTGGAGAAGTCAACAGCACACCCAGATATAAAGCCCGTATTGTGGTGAAGGGGTTGTTGGGATTACGGTCCCTTCGGATGGGATGGTCGGATGTCGGAGACGAATGCCGACAAGCCCGGTTTCGGTTTCGGAACCGGATGATGAAGACCCCGACTTCGGAGCCGGATGACGAATGTACCCGGAGAGAGATCCGGATGCAGGGACATATCCGTGAATATGTCTGCTAAGGGCCCCTGAGGCTATAGTTGTAAATAGCCCCAAAGTCATATATGTATAAATATGACTTAGGGCAAATAGTTTTAGGGTTGCTATTCATTTTTCTGTTTTTCCACTCTAGAGGAGTGAAGAGAGAGTAGCCGTGAGAGAGAGAGAGAGAGATAGAGCGCGAGAGAGGAAGAGGACGACGCCTCTGTGTATTTCCGCCGCCTGTGGCGAGGACAGCGAGCTCAAGGTCGTCGCCTTGCAGCTCGCCATTGTATACCTTTCTGTGCATAGTGTTGGTTTGGAGTCTTGTACTCCCGTGGTTTTTCCCGTACAGGGTTTTCCACGATAAATCGTGTGTCCTCTCTATTTTTGCATTTCCCATTTTCTGCTCCATTGATTCGCGCTTACTCGGTTGTGGCCGAGTGGTGAAGGTGAATCGAAGGGTCGATCCCCAACAATCTGGTATCAGAGCGAGTTGCTGCAGAAAATGGAAGGCGGCGGCAGCGGGCAGCCGGGGATGATGGTGCTGAATGCGCAGAATTACGCCGACTGGAAGATCAAGATGGAGGATCTTCTGATTGTTCGGGACCTGTACGAACCGATTGACAGGTCGGAAATACCGAAAGGGGTACTTGAGTCGGAGTGGAAGCTCCTGAACCGGAAAGCCGTAGCGACGATCCGACAATATGTCGATGTAAGCGTCCTACAACATGTGGCGAACGACACCAACGCATATGAGATGTGGAAGAAGCTGTCGGGCCTCTACGAGAGGAAGAATGCGTTGAACCGGACCTCCCTGATGAGGAAGATAGTGAATCTCAAGTACCGGGATGGCGAGAGTATGGTGGAACACGTAAGCACGTTCATGGGATTCGTGAATCAGCTTGCGGCGATCAAGTTCCCGTTGGAGGATGCAATGCAAGCCATCATCCTGATGTGTACATTGCCGGAAAGCTGGGAGAACTTGGTGGTGACTCTCAGCACCTCCTGCACCGAAGATAACTTGTCCTTGCAAACGGTAAAGACAAGTATTTTGAACGAAGAAGCGCGTCGGAGAGATAAAGAACCGGCCTCCGACCCGAAGGCGCTGCTTACCGAATCGGATCGGGGAAGACAATGGAACCGGAGTCCGCAAAGACGGGAGAAGTCGGGGACCCGGTCGCAGTCAAGAGGAAGGCCCACATGCTTCCACTGTGGGAAACCGGGGCACTTCCGAAAGAATTGTCGGCATTACCGAAAAGACAACGGAGCCGACGACACCGATTCGAAGAAGTCACCGGAGAGAAACGGTGCATACCGGGGAGCCACGGACCGGAGAGGTTCGGATCGGCGAGGGCAGGACCGGAAAGGAACAACGGCACTCGCGGCAAGTGAAGAAGAAATCATGCTCATCACCGAAGAAGGTGAACTAAACGTTGCCGGCGATGAGACGACCTGGGTGGTCGATTCCGGAGCATCGTTCCACCTGACCCCGGAGAGAAGATACTTCTCATCCTACACAGCCGGTGAGCATGGCTGTGTTCGGATGGGAAATGAAGGTACGTGCCGGATTGCCGGCATCGGAGACGTGTGGTTAACAACCCCGACCGGATGCAAAATGCTGCTGAAGGATGTCCGACACGTTCCGGAGGTTCGATTGAACCTGATTTCGGCCGGGAGGCTAGACGATGAAGGCTACACAGGTAGCATCCGGAACGGCGTAACGAAGTTCAGCAAGGGGAGCCTGATAGTGGCTCGGGCCCGGAAAGACAACACACTGTACCTGATGAATGCCCGGTTATGTCCGGAAGAGCTGAATGTGGCAGCCGACACTGCCGGTGAGCTGTGGCACAAAAGACTGTGCCACATGAGTGAGAAGGGGATGAAGAGGCTTGCAGAAGACAACCTTATTCCAGTGAAGCATGTGCACCTGGAGAAGTGCACCGACTACCTGGCCGGTAAGCAGAACCGAGCCTCCTTCCACTCAAGGCCACCGACGAGACGTAGCGCACCATTGGAGTTGGTGCACACGGATGTGTGTCAGGTAGAAACGAAGTCACATGGCGGAGCCCAGTACTTCGTAACATTCATCGATGATTACAGTCGGAAGCTGTGGACGGCACCGTTGAAGACAAAGGACCAAGTGTTGTGCGTCTTCAAAGAACTTCACGCGAGAGTGGAAAGGGAATCCGGCAAGAAGCTGAAGGCGATACGAGCGGATAACGGAGGGGAATACCGGGGGCGGTTCCAGGAGTACTGTCGCTCGAAGGGAATCCGGCTCGAGTTTACTGTGCCGAAGACGCCGGAACTGAACGGGCTGGCCGAGAGGATGAACCGGACCATAATGGAGAGGGTCCGGAGTATGCTGGCGCATGCGAAATTACCCAAGGGGTTTTGGGCTGAGGCAATGTCGACGGCGACATATGTGATAAACAGATCACCCTCAATACCTTTGGACGGAGACACGCCGCAGAAAGTGTGGACCGGTAAGGAAGTGTCCTACCGGCATCTGAAGGTGTTCGGGTGTCTCGCATACGTGCATGTGGCAAAGGACCGGAGAGGAAAGTTAGATCCAAAGACCCAGCCATGCATATTCCTCGGTTACGGCGACGACGAGTTCGGCTACCGAGTATGGGACCCGGTCGACAAGAAGATATTCAGGAGTCGAGACATCATCTTCATGGAGGACAAGACACTCGCCGACTGGGAGTCGGAGAAGAAGATGAAGAGCTCCAAGTCGACCGGTGAGGATCAACTCTACGAGGAGCAGTTCCGACCGGCAAGGGACCGGTTAGCACTCGAGGATCCGGCCGAAGACGGTGAAGAAACAGAACCGGCCGAAGAAGATGAAAATGATACCGGAACCGGCCCCGATCCCGAAATGGATTCGGATGAAGAAGAAGAATCGGAAGAACCGGTTACCGAAGCTCCCGAACGGAGATATCCTCTAAGAGAGAGGAGGGCCCCCCGGAGATTTCCGGATCCAGAGCACGTGCTGCTAACCGACGAGGGGGAGCCGGAGAGCTTTGAAGAAGCAAAGCACGACACCCAGAGCCGCAGGTGGTTGAGTGCCATGCAGGACGAGATGGATTCCCTGCATGAGAACCATACATATGAACTTGTGGAGTTGCCGAAAGGAAAGCGGGCACTTCGAAACAAGTGGGTGTTCAAGCTGAAACCGGGAGATGCCGGAAACCCCCCGAGATACAAAGCCAGGATCGTGGTGAAGGGGTTTCAGCAGAAGAAGGGCGTCGACTTCGACGAGATATTTGCCCCGGTAGTGAAGATGACCTCCATCCGGATGGTGTTGAGCATAGCGGCAAGCATGGACCTCGAGGTAGAACAGATGGACGTGAAGACGGCATTCCTTCACGGTAACCTCGATGAAGAGATCTACATGCAGCAACCGGAAGGATTCGAGAAGAAAGGGAAGGAGCACCTGGTATGCCGGTTGAAGAAGAGCCTTTACGGACTGAAGCAGGCTCCCCGGCAATGGTACCGGAAATTCGACTCCTTCATGACCGACGAAGGGTACCTCAAAACGCAGTCCGACCACTGCGTGTTTGTGAAGAAGTTCGAAGGAGGAGACTTCCTAATACTCCTCCTGTACGTGGACGACATGTTGATCGTCGGACGGGACCAGGTCAAGATACGGATGCTGAAGAAGGCTCTTCACCGAACCTTCTCAATGAAGGACTTGGGTCCGGCGAGACAAATACTAGGGATGCACATCATCCGGGACCGGAAGAAGAAGCAGTTGTGGCTGTCACAGGAGAAGTACGTGACGAAGGTGCTTCACCGGTTCAACATGTCGGAAGCAAGACCGGTCGGATCGACCCTCCCGGCAAACTGCAAGCTGTCCAACAAGCAAAGTCCCAAGACAAAGGCTGAAAAGGAGGATATGATGAAAGTTCCATATGCCTCAGCCGTCGGGAGCTTGATGTACGCCATGGTGTGTACGAGACCGGACATCGGATATGCAGTCGGAGTGGTGAGCCGGTACATGAGCAATCCCGGCAAAGAGCATTGGAACGCGGCCAAGTGGATACTCCGATACCTGAAGGGCACGGCAAACGTGTGCCTCCGATTCGGCTCCGGTAAGCCCGAACTCGACGGCTTTACCGATTCGGATATGTCGGCTGATGCAGATACCAGCCGGTCCACATCAGGGTATGTGATGACGTATGCAGGGGGAGCTGTTTCATGGCAGTCGAGGCTGCAGAAGACGGTTGCGTTGTCAACTACGGAGGCGGAGTACATGGCGGCTGTTGAAGCCGGCAAGGAAGTAATATGGATGAAGGACTTCATTAGAGAGCTCGGTATCCGGCAGGAGGAGTACCGACTCTACTGTGATAGTCAGAGTGCAATCCACCTTGCGAAGAACGCGGCCTATCACTCCCGGACGAAGCACATCCAGCGAAGATATCACTGGATCCGGGAAAGGATAGAAGACAAGGAGTTCGTGCTGACGAAGATCCACACGGACGAGAACGGGTCGGATATGCTGACCAAGGTGCTCACACCCGACAAGCTGGAAGCATGCTGGAAGAGGATCGGATTGGAGAGACATCCCATGCCGAAGTGAAGGGGGAGTTTGTTGGGATTACGGTCCCTTCGGATGGGATGGTCGGATGTCGGAGACGAATGCCGACAAGCCCGGTTTCGGTTTCGGAACCGGATGATGAAGACCCCGACTTCGGAGCCGGATGACGAATGTACCCGGAGAGAGATCCGGATGCAGGGACATATCCGTGAATATGTCTGCTAAGGGCCCCTGAGGCTATAGTTGTAAATAGCCCCAAAGTCATATATGTATAAATATGACTTAGGGCAAATAGTTTTAGGGTTGCTATTCATTTTTCTGTTTTTCCACTCTAGAGGAGTGAAGAGAGAGTAGCCGTGAGAGAGAGAGAGAGAGAGAGAGCGCGAGAGAGGAAGAGGACGACGCCTCTGTGTATTTCCGCCGCCTGTGGCGAGGACAGCGAGCTCAAGGTCGTCGCCTTGCAGCTCGCCATTGTATACCTTTCTGTGCATAGTGTTGGTTTGGAGTCTTGTACTCCCGTGGTTTTTCCCGTACAGGGTTTTCCACGATAAATCGTGTGTCCTCTCTATTTTTGCATTTCCCATTTTCTGCTCCATTGATTCGCGCTTACTCGGTTGTGGCCGAGTGGTGAAGGTGAATCGAAGGGTCGATCCCCAACAGGGGTTTCAACAAAAAAAGGTTGTCGACTTCGACAAGATATTCGCACCAGTCGGGAAGATGACATCAACAGAACTGTTCTAAGCATAGCTATCAGCATAGATCTAGAGATCGAACAGTTGGATGTCAAAACAACATTCTTGCACGGGGAGCTGGATGAAGAAATCTATATGTAGTAGCCCGAAGGCTTTGTGGAGAAAGGGAAAGAGAACCTGGTCTGTCAACTGAAGAAAAGCTTGTATGTTCTGAAAAAACTCCACGCCAATGGTACAAGAAGTTTGAGTCCATCATGCAAGAACATAGGTTCCAGAAAACATAGGTTGATCACTATGTGTTTTTCAAAAGGTACGATGAAGGTGCCCTCTTGATTCTCTTATTATATGTGGATGACATGTTGATAGTCGGACAAGACATGAAGAGGATCATGAGCTTGAAGAAAGCTCTAGGCAAGTCATTTGCCATGAAAGATCTTGGACCGGCTAAACAGATTTTAGGTATGCACATATTCGGGATAGAACTAAGAAAGTGTTGTGGTTGTGACAAGAGAAGTATGTGACAAAGATCTTGGAGAGATTCAACATGTCAGAAGTGAAGCTAGTCGGCTCTATGTTGCCAAAAATTTGCAAGATGAATGTTAAGCAATGCCCTAGAGGGGAGAAAGAAAAGGCTAAGATGAGGAAAGTATTGTATGCCTTGGCCATCAGCAGTTTAATGTATGTTATGCTCTGTACGAGACTAGACATAGCATTTGTTGTGGGAGTAGTAAGCCGATACATGAGTAATCCACGAAGAGAGCATTGGGCAGCAGTGAAGTAGATACTCAAGTACTTAAAAGGCACGTCGGGGGTGTGCCTCAGGTATGGTGTCAAAAAACCTGTACTCGAAGGTTTTACCGACTCAGACATGTCAGAAAACTTGTATTCGGACTCGAGTCGGTTCGCGGCAGGGTACGTGATGACATATGCAAGGGGAGCAATGGCATGGCAGTAAAGACTTCAGAAATTTGTGACTTTGTTGACCACATGACTAACCAACTCCACCCATAGGAGTGAAGGGGGAGTTTGTTAGGAATATGTTCCTCCTATGGGAGGAGCCTACTGGTCGGGCTGAGAGCCGACAATCGATGACAAACAGGAGTCAACATGGAGAGTCGACATTATAGTAAGCGATTCAAGTCAAAGACATGACCAACTAGTCGGGATGATTGGACAGTCAGCTAGTCGAATCGACTAGTCGACCAAGTGGTTGATTAACGGTTATAATTATTATTATAATAATAGAAGTGACAATAGTAAGTGACTACATTTGTAAATAGCCCATAGTGAGTGTGTATAAGTATAAATACACCTAGGACAAACTTTAAGTGAGTAATGTACATTAGAGTTTTTGTAGGTATGATTTGTAGAGCGAAGACTAGAGAGTGCGTGATAGAGAGCGACAACAGAAGGTTAGGGAACCTGCCAAGAACCCTAAGTGGTTATCAGCTACTTATCAAAGAAGAGTTGCAACCGTTCCTTGTAGTCTCTGTTGTATAGTGGAATATTTGTTCTCCCGTGGTTTTCCCCCCATTTAGGGTTTCCACGTAAAACTATGGGCACTGTGTATTTTGGTGTATTCTACTGTTTTTCCGTGTTCTGTATGTACATTTCAGCATATCTTCCTCACAGATCTACAATCCCATCCCTTCAGTATTGAGGGTGATGAACTAGTATAGGGGAAAACAATTGCTTGTTGACCGAGGTTTCCAAGTCTAACTCATAAGACGAGCATAAGACAAGGATAAAATGGTGACCCATGTCCAACGATTGGACCTTTATTGAGGCCAAAGATTGCAAGACCCTAGATATAGATGTCATAATAATAGAAGTGTGGGGAGTCAAATGGCGTGACAAAGAGTTGCGTCAAAATGCAAATGGTTGCTTTGATATTAGGTAAGGAATGTCCAAATATTTATCAATGAAGGTCTTCATGACCTAGAGAATCCTAGCTTCAATCAATCAATCCTGATGAGGGTGAGGAAAAGAGGGCCAGTTAAAGAGGAATGTAGTGTTAGAACAAAGCAAGAGATTGAACGATTGAAGGAAGGTATAAGAGAATAGAAGAAGAGAGGAGAATGGATTGATAAGAGAAGAGTGGATTTATTAGAATAGAATGAGTACAAGGATGAGTTGGATACAAGGTAGGCTTGGAGCTGAAGCCTAGTGTTGATTCGAACTGATTTGATATGATCTATTTGTCTCTATTTAATAGAATAGCTTAGAGATTTCTAGAATGTTCTGGACCTAGAATATTCTAGGATGTTCTAGAAGATTTCTAGAATGTTCTAGAAAGTTCCAGAAGTTTCTTTGATACAATAATCACTATGAAAAGTAGCTTTTATCATTTCACATCCTGATAGGTTACCTTAATGGTTAAGCTTTGAATTTCGTAATACGAAGTTTTGGGTTCAAGTCTAGGTGAAACAAAATGTTCACGGATTCATGACATTATCCCTCCTCTTAAAACGACGAGTGGAAGGAGTTGTTAACAATGCAAGACCGGGTTTGTTGGGATAGTGACGATGGAAGTCGTCGATAAGAGCTTGAGCATTACAAACATTATCGACAGGTTTCCATGTGCGATCACTCGGGGTATACCCTAGCCAATCAACTAGATAATACAAGTTATTGTGCACAATCTTAGAATCGAGAATGGAGGCTACCTCGTACTCTGGGCACGATTGGGAATCGAGCTGGTGTGGCAAGGTTCCAAAAGAGAGCTATGAAAGACTAGATGAAGCCACAAATTTGCAGGAAGATCAAAACTGAATGTTGCATCATTAATCCGCTCCATGGTGACAAAAGGACCCAAGCGTTTATAATCTAGCTTATCACATGGTCGAGTAGTCTTTATGTGACAACGTAACAACCATACCTGATCAACAATCTTGAATGGAGACAGAAGACGATGTTGATTTGTGTGGGCCTTATGTTGGGCTTGAGCTTTCTGAAGATGTGAAGACAACTCGAACTGGAGGTGTTGCAGTCGGTGGAGGTGCTACTCCGCACTAGGGTTTGGTGAGATCACTAGAATGTCCAAGAGACACCATTGAGGATGGTTGCCAATGTAGGCATAGAAAGGTGTGACCTTGGTAGAAGAGTGTATGATGTTATTGTACGCAAACTCTGCAAAATGCAATATATGACTCCAATCATCTTGTTGATAACTGATGAAACATTGAAGATACTGCTCAAGTGTTTGATTTGTGCGCTCTATTTGGCCATCAGTTTTAGGATGATATGCTGAAGAGAGTTTGCAAGAGATTGGAGCCTGTTACATAGGTGCTTCCAAAAGTGAGAGATAAATTGCGGACCAGGATCACTAATGATGTCGTTTGGAAGACCATGATGGCGAAATACTTCACACATAATGATATCTGTTGTTTCTTGACTACTAATGCTCTTTACACAGGGAAAAAATGTGCCATCTTGGTAAATCAATCCACTACGGTTAAAATAGCATCAAAACCCTGTGAAGGTGGCAGATCTGTAATGAAATCCATAGAAATTGACTGCCATGGCTTGCTCGAAGTCGACAATGGTTGTAACAACCCAATAAGGATGATGCTTAGGCATTTTGGCTCGACAACATGTGTCACATGTGCAAACGTAATCTTCAACAAATTGTTGTAAATGAGGCCACCAAAATTATCACTTCAATAGCTCCATGGTCTTGGCAATACCAAAGTGTTCGACCATACGGGCATCATGACAATGCTCCAACACTCGAAGGCGTAGTGATCCATCAAGGACATAAAGGAGATTCTTGTAGAAAAGTAAGTTATCTTGCCTCTTGAACTCCTTATAGCACCGAGATGTCCCTGGCAATGCATGATGTGGACCAAGGTGGGCAAAGACATCCTTAGCAAAATCATCAAAGTGAAGTTGTTGTCTAATAGTATCAAGAAGACTTGAATCCAATGGCGTGGCACAAACCGTGGTTGCTTGTAGTTTTGTTGGACCAAGGAGAACTTGCTTTTGATTGTCGAAAGCTGGATCTCCAAGGCGAAGTGCCAAATATGAGCGTCGAGATAGAGCATCTACTTACCCTTGTTGTTTCCCTGGGCGGAAAATGATCTTGAAATCAAAACGAGTTTAAATATTGCGCCCACCGAGCTTGTCACCTATTTAGCACTCGAGCCGTCTGAAAATATGTAAGATTTTTGTGGTCACTATAAATGATGATTTGATGAGGCAAACCTTCCAAGAAATGTCGCCATTGCGCAAAAGAGTCGACCACAGCTAGTAACTCTTTATCATGCACCTCGTAGTTGATCTCCGCAACATTAAATTTTCTTGAGTGAAACGCGACTAGATGCAACTGCCCATCTTCACCTAGCTGTGATAGGATGTTCCCCAATGCAAAGTCGGATGCATCTGCCTCAATGGTAAATGGCTTTTCTGGATCAACATGAGCTAAAAAAGGAGCTGATGTGAATGCCTCTTTCAATTGAGTATAGGTTTTGTCCGCTTCAAGAGTCCAAACAAATGCTTGATTTTTCTTGGTGAGTTGAGTGAGCGTCAATACAATCTTCGAATAATTCCATATGAATTTGCAGTAGAAGTTGGCAAATCCAAGGAAACACTGGACATTGCGAACGGAACTTGGAGTATGTCATTCCAATATTGTTTGAATTTTCACTTGATCCATGAAGATACCTTTCGATGAAATGATGTAACCCAAGAACTCAACTTCTTTGCAATCAAAACTGCACTTCTCTAGTTTGGCATAAAGACCATACTCTCTTAAGCGTTGGAGTACCGTTCGCACATGTATATCATGCTCCACCTGTGTTCTAGAGTAAATCAATAGATCATCTAAATAGATGATGAGAAGATATCTAGAGAATCTCGGAAAATGTCATTTGCCATATGTTGAAACAAGCGGGAGCATTTGTGAGCCCAAAAGGCAATTACTATATACTCGAAACGGCCATACCGAGTGCAAAATGCAGTCTTCCACTCATCTCTCGGTCGAATATGGACAAGATTATATACAACCCTTAGATCAATTTTGGTAAAATGCTTTGCCCCACCAATGCACTCTAAAAGACTGGAAATTAAAGGTAGCGCATACCTATTTCTTATTGTGACTTTATTTAATCCACGATAATCCACGACCAAACGAAGTGAGCCGTCCTTTTTCTTCACGAAAAAGATAGGAGCACCAGCTGGAGACTTTGAATGTCGAATAAACCCACTTGCAAGATTCTCGTTGATGTATGATCGAAGAACCTCAAGCTCCGTTGGTGACAGATTCTAGATCAGACCCCATGGTGGCTCTTTTCCTGGCTGTCGATCAATGGGACAATCATATGGTCGATGCTTTGGAAGTACACTAGCTTTGACTTTGTCGAAGACATCAGCATATTCTTGGTACTTTTTAGGAATGTATACCTCTAACTTCCCTTGAGTGTCATTAGAAGGTGCAACTGATATGGCAAATAAGAATAAATCTTCTTTTGCTCCTTCTTGGCATAATTGTTGTAGGGTGATGGTTGAAATCTGATGAAGAGGAACAACGTGTTTGGTAGAGAGTGAATTGGTAACACTATGTTTTTCAAGAGGAGGATCTTGGGTTCGACCCTTGACTACTATGTTTCCTTTTGAAGGGCACCTAATATATCGTCGTCTCCAATCAATTCTTGGGTTGTGTAGCTCGAACCATGGCAAACCAAGGACTATTGGATGCTCATGGCTACGGATTATGTTAAAGGAAAGTACACATCCTAGATCACCTAAGAGTATGTGTATCGGCTCAGACTCCTCGAATATCTTTCCAAAAGCTATGGGACGTCCATCAATCACTACTACAGAAATTGGGCAAGGAAGTTTATGCAAGGGTAAAATCTCTATCCATGAAACAAGAATTGGCTCCGATATCTAAGAGAGCTGGGACATGAAGTTGACAACTTGGTGTCCTAACTTGTACTTGGGCAGAGAAAACTCTACTAACATGCTTGGAAGAGATGGAACCCACACTAGGTTGTACAGATCTAGGACTGTCCAACCAAATGGCTCCAATTTTGGCCGGACTTATTCGTTTGACTCCTCTGAAACCTTATGTAGATCTTCAAGCAGTCGTTGATTCTCTAGCTCTAGTGATGCAAACTTGTTTTTGAGATTCTCCATTTCTACAACAAGGGCGAGGTATTCTTGTGGGTTGGTAGTAGCCATGGGTACTAACTAGTGTTTGTGGAAGCGATAAAGGAGAAGAAGTTCAAATCAAACTGTCAGAACAAAGCAAGAGATTGAACGATTGAAGGAAGGTATAAGAGAAGAGAAGAAGAGAGGAGAATGGATTGATAAGAGAAGAGTGGATTTATTAGAATAGAATGAGTACAAGGATGAGTTGGATACAAGGTAGGCTTGGAGCTGAAGACTAGTGTTGATTCGAACTGATTTGATATGATCTATTTGTCTCTATTTATAGGTTTCTATAGAATAGCTTAGAGATTTCTAGAATGCTCTAGAATGTTCTAGACCTAGAATATTCTAGGATGTTCTAGAAGATTTCTAGAATGTTCTAGAAAGTTCCAGAAGTTTCTCTGATACAATAATCACTATGAAAAGTAGCCTTTATCATTTCACGTCCTGATAGGTTACCTTAATGGTTAGGCTTCGAATTTCATAATACGAAGTCCTAGGTTTAAGTCCAGGTGAAGCATAATGTTCACGGATTCATGACATGTAGGGCACATCCTATTGGCAACGAAGAACATAGGGTTCATGCAAATGTGAAGGGGTTGCCTCACAAACCACTAGCGAAACTAGTGGTCAGTGAATCACATTTTCCCGAAGGGATTAACACGACACCTACCTTGGAGTATTGCATTTCCAAGGGTCAATACCGAGTCTTGAAGGATCACCTTCCTCTCGATGGGCTAACCGAGGGATTGGGGGATGATATCGTGATGTGGGGAGCACATATGAAGAAATGAGCTAAACTATATATTTTTTAGTTGTCAACATTTTTCATTAGCACATGCCACTTTTCATAAACACTAAAATTTACAGAAAGACCCCTGAAAATTTCCAATATGTGGTCATATGTTGAATTTTAAGATCGGCATGCACTTTGTGTCAAGAACTACATGCTCCCGATGAACAACGCTCGGTCACAACCAAGCTTAGAATCAAACATAGAAAATGGGGATGAATGCACGACACAATGGAGAGAAGAGTACACAAGATATTTACATGGAAAACCCAAACACGGGAAAAACCACGGCAGTCCACTGACTGCTAACTATCACTATGTTACAATATACAATAGATGAACACAAAGGCAACGACCTCTTGTTCACTGTCTTCGCCACAGGCGGCAGTTACAACAGAGATACTCATCAGTACTGTTCTTCTCACTTCCCATCCAGAGGGACCTGTTTCCTAACACTTTGGGAATTCCATGAAAGAATATGCACACAATCAATCAATCAATCGACTCATGTCAAACAATACTATTGACTATGAGAAGCCACAATTGCTCAACAAGAGATTTAGAAATGGGCATTATTCTCTCTTCTTGCCCCATACAAACCTACCCTAGCATAAACATGTGTACCTGTTATTGAGTGGGGGGTGAAGCCAAGAACGACTTCACCCCCTTCCCAAGGGGGTTACGTATGAGGGGGAGAGAGAGAGAGAGGGAAAGAGAAATAATGAAACACAAAATGAGAGGGGAAAATCTATATTTCATTACATGTCCCATAAGGGGTTTATATAGTATATAATGGAACGGTTAATAATATGACCGTTACAAAAAGAAGACCATTACATTCTTGTCACATGCACATAATTGTACATGTGTTCACACACATATTTATCCTCACTCACACTCTTATACATTACACAAATATAACAACCCCTTTAACGTGTTTTACCCTTATATCACCCCGTACACTTCTATGGGTAACAGTACCGAAAATGCTTAATTCTCGTACTTGGGATTTCCATAATTGATGTAAAACGTCCTCTTTAGCGATAGGTATCAATGAGGGGCACAAAGATAACCTTCATCTATGTTATTGTTCATTACTTGAACACCTCCACAATACCTAGTAACCTTAATCACAAACGCATACATATACCGTGATACGTTGCCCCACATGCTTGTAACGTTCAAGGCATGCAAATTCAAGATGTGCACAAAAAGAGAAGACATATATGCACGACGCAAGAAAAGCCATGTGCATGCTTCTTCTTAATATAATCAGCATAACAACAAGATGAGCATCAATGAGGAAGAGGAAGCGCCAAAATGAAGTAATCATTCAACTTGAAAAAGCACTAAATTAAATTTGAGGGGAAACTAGCTCCCAAAATGGTAAGATGCTTTTACAACCATTTCCCCCCATTTCTTGTCTTTAATGTTTATTATACTACCCCCTACCCCACTCCTTAAAAAGATTTTATTTTTTGTTGAAATTTTTTCTTATTTTTAGGTATAACTTATAAGTATACATGTTGTTTTACGTTAAAAACAATATTATTTTGGTACACCGTAGCGTGTTTTAAACCCATAACAAAAGGAGATTGGTCTTCCCCTAGAGTTAGCTCGACATTGTCATGTTTGACGCAGTTTAGTAAGTTTCGGTTGATTCCTTTTGGCTAGGAAATGAGTTTAGCAAATTCGATTGCTTCCTTTTGGCTAGGAAATGCGTTTAGCACATTCGATTGCTTCCTTTTGGCTAGGAAATGCGTTTAGCACATTCGATTGCTTCCTTTTGGCTAGGAAATGCGTTTAGCACATTCGATTGCTTCCTTTTGGCTAGGAAATGTGTTTAGCACATTCGATTGCTTATAGAGAGTATGTATTCAGCCATTACAAGTTGTGCCTAGGTCGGCCCAAACCCAAACCAGAGCCAGACCAGACCAAACTAGACCCAAACTGTTACGGGCATGACCATATAATATCCCATGGTGAGAATTTACCGTAGTATTCTATACACGTGATAACACAAACCAAACCCTAACCAAACTAGCCCAACGAATGCTCAGACTCGCTCTCTATGAGAAGCGAACGGAAGACGCAAAAACTTTCATATGAGGATGGATGGATGGATGGCTAAATATGTGCATTATTGTCATTATTTTTGCATTAAAGTTTTTTTTAAAAGAAATAAAAATAAAAAGTGTATGCTTTAAACATGTAGTTTGTAGACAAATAAATAAGGTATTTAGGGTAAATGTTAAAACAATAAATAAAATAATAATAATAATAATAATAAGTTATAACAATAAGGAAAATAGTAAAAATAAAAATAAATAAATAACAAAAGAATAAAACAGAGCAATAGATGTCTCTCTGCAGAGCAGCAACAGAAGAAGAAGAAGAAGGAAGGAGCTCACACAGTCGAGAAAAGACAGGAAAACAGAGCCCTTCCTTTGCCATTCCTTGACAGGCCTCCCTTTTATTTTAGGTATGTCTCCTATAATCCCCCTCCATTTTTGTCATTGCAATAGAATTGGAAGGAGAAAAGGAAAAGATTAAATTGATTAACAAACACCCTAGTTGCAGCTTCTAGTCTGACCAGTCTGACTCTGCCCTTACACAGTAGGTAGAAGGAGGACAAATATCGGGCTTCAATACGAAATTGCAATTGAATTTAGGGCTTTGATTAATCTTTTAGAGTTTCATGTGAATGTTGCAAAATTTCAAGTCACGTATGAAAGCTCAAGTAAAATTAGGGTTTCAAGTGAATGTCCAATGATCTCAGTGTTTCAAGGGAATGCGCATTAATTTAGGGTCTCAAGCGAGAGATAATTCATTTAGGGTTTCAAGTACATTTTCAAGGATTTTTAGGGTTTTAAGCGGATTGCAAAAAAAATCTCAGAGTTCCAAGTGAATTGCACATAATTCTAGGACTTCAAGTGAATCACCAGTAGTTTAGGGTTTCAAATGAATGTCGAATAATTCAGGGTTCTTATGTGAACTTTTAAGATCATAGAGTTTCAAGTGAATCTTCAGTAAATTTAGGGTTTCAAGTGAATGTCGTATATAATTCAGGATTTCAAGTGAATTTTCATATAATCTTAGGGTTTTTAAGTAATATGAAGGTTTCAAGTGTGAAATTTGAAGTAAATTTAGGATTTCAAGTGAATTTTCATATAATCTTAGGGTTTTTAAGTAATATGAAGATTTCAAGTGTGAGATTTGAAGTAAACTTAGGGTTTCAAGTGAAGTTAAAGTTTATTTTGTAGATTCTTATGAATTGATGCTTCAGAAAAGGGGATTTCTTAACAGTTTCAAAGTGTGATAAATGTATATATATATACATACATACACATATGGTGAGGCTAAATATTTGTGATGTTTCTATTGTATTTTTTTTTCAAGCTGCTTTATTGCTCCAATTTTTTTTTAATAAATCACATTAATCGAGGGAAGTCATATCCTAATGAATGAAGGAAAAGAGCTTGCTGGTTATTGAAGATTCTCAAGGAAAGATTTATGAAAATGGACTTATGAAATCTGGTTGTGAAGGTATAAATTCATACCTATTGATTTATAACTTCTCTTGATATTGCATAGATGAAGTGATTTCCTTACATGATTTGAATGCTCTATATCATATATAAATCTATGCGTAGTTACATTCTACAAGTGATTATATTTTGAGCCTAGAAGCATAAGATTATGATGTTGTTACTAGACTAGTAGTCCCCATCAAAGATAATACGTATTTGTATATGAATACAAATATTTTGACATGTTGGCTAACAGACATGCAACAATCATCAAGTGTCTCTGCAAATGGACAATCCGATTTTGATCTGGAGAAGGATGGAAATGTATAGTAACTCAGCTTTTCCTTTTATAAAATGTTATCACTTTGTGTGTTTTTTTCTAAGTTTGATATGATAGATGTTTTTTTATTTTACATCTTGACACCAGAGTTAGATGCTAAGGTTATATTCTTTGTTTGAAGAAACTTGCATATCAAAGGTCAACATAATATTTAAGTTTGGTAATCATTGGGAGATCACATTGAGCATTCTCTAGGATTATATGGATTTGGTGGAACTATATCATCATATATATGTGTATTCTATGGTGACCATTCAATAGGAAATGCAAGGGATTTGGTGAAAGTATCTGAATGCAAACATGTTTTTCAAAAGCTAGTAAATATCTTGGAACTTGGACTAGCAATATCACCCATTCTACCACAAACCATCAGAATGATGTGTTTGATTGTGTATATAATGAAATAAATGATCTTGTACTTCTTGAGATGTACTTATTATGCATGCATGTTTTCTTTATTCTAATCTGGTGTTATATTTATTTATTCTCTCCATTTTTTACTCCTTTATTTATGCTCATAACTTCAAACTACTGAGTTTTGTTTGACTTATAAATCTATTTAAATGTGTTGAATTATGATTTTAAGTTCAAGTTTTATTCCTATTATGTATTTCTTGATCTCTTCTACTTATTCACTGAAGGACCGAAAACAGAAACATTTTTCTTTCAATATGTAGGAGTTGGTGCATGAAGAAGACAGTCAAGGGCAATTAGAAGAAAGATTGGAACGGTTGAACACCGAAGCTGATAGAGACTATAAAAAGGTGTGTCTTTGAAAGATTGTTGCAGTAAGCATTTAGTATTTATGCACAAAGATTGATTGGTAGACATTAGAGGACATTGTTACAATTTATTTTGGGGCTAAGAAATACTGTAAAAATCTTTTTTAGTTTATTAATTAAGTGTGTTCTCTTTTTGTAGCCGATTATATGGCTTCCCGAGCATTTCATTATTCATAAAATGATGAGGAACAAACTGAGACCCAAATTTTAACTCCTGGGTTTAAGACATGGAAAAGAAAAACAAAACATCTGGCATTGTCAGAGTGTTTAGCTACCATAAAAAGAAAGAGTTTCTGATAAGGCCATGGACAATATAATTTTCGTTCTTGCTTTCTATATGAATAACTTTGTTTGTTGAATGATACTTAAACAAAATTAGCCCATAAAAACATTTCAATATCATATTGTCAAATTTGCGTCTAAGCTCTTATTTATTTTCATAATTTATAGCTAATTCAGATTGGAAATTCTATGTAGGAGCCTGAGTCGACAGAGCAATCCTATCGGACTGAGCTTGATAGAAAAGACGATATAACAGTATGTGTGTGTGTGTGTGTGTGTGTGTGTGTGTGTGTGTGTGTATATATATATATATATGGCCTTATTTCATTTATTTGGTTTGGATTGTAAAATTCTTGTTTATCTACTACATTTAGGGTTTATGGTGTGCTTTGTTTGAAACATTTGTGTTAGGAATGGGGGATCGATAAAAACTTGCCTCCAATCAAGACGAGACGAGATAGTAGCGAGTCACCTGAGTGCTCCCCCTCAGATCTCTCACCGCCATCGCCAAAGAGGATGCGGCCAGGCTCCAAGGAAAGAACAGAAGATCAATTGCATGAACTTTGGGATGATGGAACAAAGTTAGGATGTGATCGTATGTGATTGGGTCCTAGCTTGTATTATATGCGCAATGTATATACACATCGTAAACAAAAGCAAAATCAAGAGTGTATGTTAGTTTATATGCAAGGTTCAGGTTTATCTTAAAGATGGAACTTGAGGTGGTCCTAGGATTTGCATTTGATTTGTTTGTTTTTTCTGGTCTTGTAAATTTGTTCATGAGATTAGTGTGTGGGGGGATTGTGTTGTAGCTTTGTACATGATATTCTATGAGATTAATGGGTATGGCTGTGTATCAAACTTTCATTTGTCTCCATGATTTTGAGTGCCATCTTTTTTCCATTCTTCTTGTTCTACAATGTAGTGTGGTGTACTTTACCATGACCTCCACATATCTAATATATCAAGTGATGGGGATCAATTATCATATTATAAAGTTTAAACAACAATTGCTTCATTCACATTTAAAAGAGTTTCAGGATGTCTTCACTAAGGAATGGCCAAAAGGGTTAACCCCTTAAACACAATATTGAACATCATATCGATCTCATATCAGGTACTACACCTATTCGTATTCCTATGAATTGACTTAGTCAAACAAAAGAAAATAAGATCTCCTGGCAATTTAAGGAGTACTTAAGGATGGTTCATATATACTACAGTAAATCACTCTGGGATGGACGAATCCTTTTGGTCAAGAAAAAAGATGGAATTTGGCAACTATGTATCAATTATCTTCTATTGAATAAAGTCATTATCATGAATAGGCATCCCTTGCCCCAAGTAGATGATTTGGTAAATCGTCTACAATGAGCTAAATACTTTTCTAAGATTGATTTGAGAACTTGTTATTGCCAAATTCTCATAGTTGAAAACCATACTCCCAAAATGACATTTTGTATGCACTATGACCATTCCAAGTTCCTAGTCATGCCTTTTGATTTCACGAATGCTCTGCCCACATTCCAACGAGAAATTAATGATCTATTTCAAGGGCCAACTCAAATCATTTATCATTGTATTCTTTGATCATATGCTTATTTATAGTTGTACCTTGGATGAACATAGTAAACACCTCTCTTTTGTCCTCTAAACATTACATGACAAACCATTTTTTGCCAAATTTTTACTTATCTTGGACATTTGATCGCTAAATGAGGTGTGCAATTTGATCCTTCTCTAATAGAGAAAGTCAAACTTTGGCCTACTCGTACCATCCAAGAGCTACGTTCATTTCTATTCACAATTAATCCCCATTGACAACATTGTTTACAAACCATATAAAAGGCAAAACACGCAAATCTATCAAATTAATCCCTTGGGATGTGGGATGACTATCTAGACAAGTCAATTAAAATACTCAAAGAACATGTGTCCAAGTCCTTCATTTCTCGAACCGAACCCATCTAAACCTTTTGAGGTTGAAATTAATGTAAACGATTATGTGGTAGGGGTAGTCGTGTATCAAGATGCCAAACATGTCACATAGGATAGTAAGAAACTTATTCCTACTCAGTTTTGATACTCAATTCTAGAAATAAGAACTATTTGCAATCATACATGCACTTAAGTCATGGAGACATTACCTTTGGAAATCGTTTTGTGGTAACTATGAACCACCACTCTTGAAAATATTTCAAGACCTCTTGGGTCGTAAAGCACAATGGACAAATCTCATTCAAGACGTTGCTTTCTCTATGAACATTGTTGTTGATGCATTGATCATATTTAAATTTGATATATATGAACACCTTTCAGGAAAGTACCTTGATGAAAGTTATTTTAGGCATTTCTGGGTTAGAGTTGAATCTGAAGCAGATGCCATAAACAATTCAACGTCAAACAGAACCTTTCACACTGTAAATTGTTTGCTTTACCATAGTGGAAAGCTTTGTCTTCCCAATTTGCTTGAGGTAAAAAAGAAAATAATTTTTTAATGTCATGCACTCTCAGTTAGGCCTTTTGGGATACATAGTAAGCTTGTTTTTATCTCTACTCAATTTTTTGGGCCTAAAATGTGTTCATGACATAGAAGATTATGTAATTAAACATCACCAATTCATGTTAACAAGGCTGAATGACTTAAGATTGCAGATCTTTTATATATTTTTAGATATTCCTTATAAAAATGGGAAAGTATATCAATGGATTTCATGGTTAGTTTACCACGCACTCAAAAAAGTTGTAGTCATTGATAGATTAACAAAAATGACCAGATTTACTATTCCAATAATCCATGGTGACAACTCAAGACTTGGTTTACTAATTCATTAATGAGTTATTCTAATTGTGTGGGTTACTGATGGATATAATGAGTCATAGAGATACTAATTTTACTACCAGTTTTTGGACACTAGAAATTAGAAACTACTTTGAACATGAGTTCCAAATACCACCCTCAATCGGACAAACACAATGAGTTGATCAAATCATTGAGGATATGCTTCGAACGTATGTCGTTAAGAAGCCCACTAAATGGGTTTGTTTATAATAGCTCCAAGTATATATTAATTGGATATAATCCTTTTATGTTGATGTATTATTTTCAGCCACGTGCCCGATTAATGACAACATTCATCATGATGAGCTACAAAGTACACGACTTTTAAGGGATACGCAAGATATGTTGCATATAGCTCACGACAATATAAAAATAGCTCAAGATAGAGCTATTGTCACCAGCATTGTCAAGCTCGTGTATTTCTCCCTAGACAGAAAGTGTTTTTACAAGTGCCTCATGAGTTTGTAACATATGGATAAGTGTGTTAAATTAGCCCCTACTTTTGTGGACCTTTCAAAGTACTCAACCATATTGATTCATCTACCTATCGCTTGGACCTTCCAGCTGGCATCAAAGTCCATCTTGTCTTTCACTTGGGTTTTGATGATAATTCAATTTTCGTTAAAACTTTGATTACTTTTGAGGATTTGGCATCCAAACCCCATAGGCCAAAAAGAATTCTCAATTCTAAAACTAAATTATTACATTCAAATCATATTCAAGAGTTTAAAGTTATATGGATGGATGATTATATCGAAGATGCTACTTGAGAGTAAGAAGATGCTCTTGAAAAGCAACTTCCCTCCCTAAGTATTCATTACAAGACTGCAATCTTTTAGAGAGGGGGAGTATGTTACAAGCATAATTGTAATCGTAGTTCACTAACCTCAGGGTTAGATGTGGGCTAGTTCATAAGGAACAAAGGGTGAAGATTGAGTTTATCTCAATCCTACGATGGAAGCTAAATTTAGAGTGTTGCATCACTTTGCCACTTATAAGAAAGCAACCAAATGTGAAATAGACAAAGGGCTTGGTTTGAGCCTTTATAAGAAGGCTAGCTACCTTCGTGAAGGAGGTCATCTTTATTATTTTGGATATAGACTCTAATTGTGTAGCAAAGCTCTAGCTTCAAACATATGTGCCTCCTTCAAACCCAAGGTACGATCCATGTTCGTACTTAATGGTATGAGACACAAATAGGGAACTAAGATTTGTCTCTCACCTTCACTAGGAGGTGATCGAGTGAACTAGCATCCTTTCTTCCTTATTTTTTCTCCTCAATTCTGCTTAACATTAATTAAGATTCTTACAAAAAGACTTGGTTATAATATCTAATGCCCTTTTAAAGAGAGTGTGGATGTCACTTTTGATGTTATTGGAGATAAATACTCAAGCCTAGTCTTCCAATGGTGAACAATCATCTTCCTTATTCATTAGGAATATGTATTTTCATATTAGATGTACTTTCCCTCACATCTCACAAACAGGGCTCTCAAAAAATCAGTGAAAACCAATGATAATTTCATTATGAGAATCATTGAACATATCAACAACTTAACCCATAGCTTTGAGCCTCATTCTTTTTGGTACAAGAGAACCCCTTAAATATAGGGTTTGGAACCATGGGTTGATGGAACCCCTTTGTGTACAATCATCAACATGATGTTATTCGAAGAAGAAGAGTTTCACTAGGTGTAGACACTTGGGGAGAGAGACCATATGGTCACTGATTTATGAGATTGATCGTTGTGATGCGAACCCCCACAAGACACAAACATAGGAATAAAACCATCTCTCTCTAAGGCTCGGGTTTCCTCTCGTTTCACTTCGACTTTCAAACAAATATATGTATGTATGTATGTATGTATGTATGTATGTATGTATGTATGTATGTATGTATGTATGTATGTATGTATGTATATGTATGTATGTATGTATGTATGTATGTATGTATGTATGTATGTATGTATGTATGTATGTATGTATGTATGTACGTATGTATGTATGTATGTATGTATGTATGTATGTTATGTATGTGTATGTGTATGTGCATATATATGTGCATATATATGTGGATGTGGATGTGGATGTGGATGTGTATATGTACATGTGTATGTGTATGTATGTATTTGTATGTGTATGTGTATGTGCATATGTATGTTCATATGCATATGCATGTGTATGTGGATATGTATGTTCATATGCATATGCATATGTATGTGTATATGTATGTGGATATGTATGTGTATGTGTTTATGTGTATGTGTATGTGTACGTGTATGTGTATGTGTATGTGTATATATGTATATGTATGTATTTGTATGTAGTAGATATACATATATTGAAAACTTAGCACAGAACAGAGTCTAGATCATGGAATTAGGGTTAGGGTTAGGGTTTTAGCAATGGACTAGGACTTGGTCTTACAGACACCCACATACACAACCACCCATTTTCTCCAGATGAGCTAAACTACTATGGAAATCATAAATGAACTGCAGCAAGCAGAGGCTGTCTTCTCAGATTTAATGGACTCGCTGATCGTTGACATTGCATCCGAAGCCCACCGTGGAGCTCGGCTAGGGTTAGACCCAAGGCTTAAAATAGATGAAGAAGAAGAAGAAGAAGAAAATAGGTTGGGTGTTCAAGCTGGGCTTATCGTGGAAGGGATCTCAGGGAATAGTACTGAAAATGATTCTAACCACGGTGGAGTAGATATATTTAATCAGAAGCATCCTTCTGTTGCTAGAGAAGTCATTGAATGTATGAATTGCCATCGAAAGGTTATGGCAGGCCGGTTTGCACCACATCTCGAGAAATGCATGGGAAAGGTCTCTCCTCTCACACATGGAGTTAACATTTCTTTATTTGCGCTATTTATGATCTGAATATCATTGATCGATTTCAGCATCTATGGATTTTGATGATGTATAGGCAAAATATGGAGCATATGGCAATGATTGTCTGTGCATATCATGGTGCATATGATAATGATAGTCTGTGTGCAACCTGGTACAATTGGTAACAATTTCTTGTGTCTTTAGACAACGTTGTGCTTAAGATGATATTTTCAGCAAATAATACTATGTGCATACATACAGATTTAGATGGTCTATGTTTACCATTGTGCACAAGGTATCGATTACTTATGTTGACATAGAATTGATTATGTATATGCATCGTGCATGATGTACTCATGGATTTGAGGATTTTATATACATGGTGAATCATTTCTCTTTATCCAGTGATGTTTTAGATGAGGAATGAAGCTAACAGCCAGTATTTTGTGGTATGCTGTCTGTGTGTGTAGAGTGTTGCATGCTCCATATATTGCATCATGTTTGATAGACCAACAAAACGAAATGAGTCCAATGATTCATTGTCTTCTTTTGGGAATGCCATTGATTGATTTCAGAAACTATATATACACATGGATATTGATGATCTATATGTCTTGTTGCACACTTAATAATATACAAAATTTGTTTCAAGGATTCAGGGAAGAAGGGTTAGGCAGAAAACAACAAGGAAGACAAACCCTGTGGTGCAGAGGAAGACACGGGGCATGACAGAAAATGCAAAGAAAACCTGAAGCTAGAGCTCACACCATGGATATGCATGTTTCAGAAATCAAGGATGAGACTATTATTTGACTGCTCATTCTGTAATGTACATAGCTGGCGAATCGAAATGAAACATGATTATCCAAATTCTTGCTTTGGTGATTAGTTTGATTTTCTATGTTTGTTGTGTCTTAATGCAACCATTGATAATAGAGTATGTATGTCATCATGGGGAATGTGGCGACAAAGTATTTGTTGTATTTTTTTGTTCGATAATGACTTGGATCATTCTTAAAGTTATGAATGCTTAGAAATATCAGTTGCTTTTTTGCTTTTGAATATCTTTTACCTTGATGGCTGATATTAATGTGCCTGTGATCTTAATGATGAATAGCTTTTCAGCATTATGATCTTTCCCTGGAAAATGTTGCTACATTCTATTCACTGAACAAGGCAGTGCTTTTAAAAAGGTAGTTTTGTTATTATATAATCATCCTTAGATATTAAGGATTAGCTTTTCCTGCACATTTTTCATGAATTGTGATTCAGAGTTCATTTCTTTTCTTTTCTTTTTCTTTTAGCACACTTGAGTCTCATTGCAATAAAAAGAGAGTGTCTCATGTAGGCTTATGTTTAATTGTCTGAAGTAACAAAAACAGTTTTTATTTATACATTTGTTTCTCCTCATGGACATAAAGGCATTATGTGTTGTGTGCCTTACCTCTAATAGTCATTGCCTTTGGTCCTCCATCAGATGCAAAGCTTGTCTTTCACATTTGTGGGTTCAAGCCCTCTAGATGCATTATGAATTTGGCCATCTATATTCACAAGGCTTGTTCAAATGGCCAAGAAACCATGGTCATGATGCACAGACTATATGTTGGCTTGAGTACACAAGGTTGAATCACTTATCACCAATGGCACTAATACAAACACCATAGCTAAGATGGTTAATGTGGCACATACCATAACAAGAGTGTTCATCAAAACAATACAAAGTTACAGATGAGTCGAATGAATCAACCATGAAATACCTCTTGTCAAGGGCTTGTAGGTTATCTGAAGTTCTAAGTAGTGGGAAAATGGGAAAGATGTGCCATGTAATGTTGCATATCACATTCTTGGTGGTGAGATTTCTTCCATATTTGCACACATTGACCCTTAATAACACTACCTGAATGAGAAATCTTCTGCACCATGCTTTCAAAAGCTCCTTAGTCTACCTATGAGATTTGAGTGTATGTGCAAGTAATCCCTAGTGCAATGCACCATGGAAATGCATATCTCCAATAACATCAGAAAAATAATCTTCAGAACCCATTTTTTAATAGGACCAAGGGCACCAAAAAAAGCTATTGGTGGGAAATGTTGGTGTGCACAGAATCCATCATTGTTAGTATGTGGGCAATCCATCAGAATCCATCCTTCGTAAGTTTGCATCAAACTTTGGACAAGGAGATGACATCTGGAAAGGGAACTAAAAAGATAAACACGGAAGAAAAAAAGAAAGTTATATTAACATCTTAAGCAAGTTTATCTTAACCCATGGGACAATTCTGATACATCCAGTATCCATCGCATTACATTCTGCTTTGGGGTAGCTGCAATTGCTCGCTAATCTGGACTATCTTAAAACACTCTTAAATTCATCATGGGAATCAATTAGGCTTTCTACATAGCCACTGTACATTCATCCATGCAACACACATTGTCATACACATGAATATGCACACTGCATGGATAGATACCTAGGAATATGTACATACCTGCATGTGTACATTCACATGAACACACACACTACCTAGGTAATCATGTGCATGGGTATGTATGAATGCATACATAAGCGTAAGCACACATACTCATACATGCATACATATATATACATTCACATACAAGCATTCATGCAAACACACAATGCCCAGAGTAAACACAGATTACATATATATACATGATGCAAAAAAGAGCTTCTGATTATATGTCTCATACCTTGTATACTCCACGACATGTACGAGACCTGTTCTACAGAGCTCCAAAAGGCTGTGGTGGTGACACCTCCATCCCTATCTCTCTACATACGTCGAGACACAAAAAGTGAAAATGACATGATTGAACCCAAGAATAGAGTATATAGTGTTTTGCTTACTAGGGTCCAAACCAAATCATTATACTTCGGGTTGGTGGAGCCTCAAATTTTGGAAGATGATTGGAACCTGATTAGTGGTTGGACTCTCATCATTGCTAAAATGTTCACAATGCTGATTCATGTGGCGTCTATACAACACTTTCACTGGGGCCAAAACTGTGGCAATCTTGAGCATGGCAAAATCACAGTCATGAATGAAAGCCATGGTCTATGCACGAGTGCCATCTCGTTTATATAAATATATAAACCCAACCACAGTAGTGAGATTTTTGTAAGTTTGCTGATGAAGGTTTTGATGTCCATCTTGTTTGGCAATCTCCAAAAGCGATCAGTCAAATCTTTCTCAATAGTCCCCCACGTCTTCAGTAGTTTCCCTCCTCTGCATCACTTGTTGAATGCCTCTTATAGACTATGACACACAATGCACATTGGCATCTTCAAGGAAAAGCATATTGTATCCATTTGCCCATTAGATTGTTTCCTCCTCTATTAAGCATCTTGTATACTTTTATATTTCATTAACTTGTTTTCCTCCTCTTTCTTTTTCCAGCAGCATATTTCAGCCTCATGACCTCAACCCTTTGTGCATCATGCTGCATATTTGCAGATGCAAAAGTACTAGCCATGAGTGCATATGCTGGAGCACAATTATGATCTAGTTGAATGGTTTGATCAAAGGCTAATTTGCCAAGCTCTACATTGCCCCATTTCTCACAAGCACCTAATAATGCAAGCCAAATTAGAAGGTAATCGTAAGATGACATTGATTGAATAACCAACATTGCCTTATCAAAATCGCCAGCATATCCAAGTGCCACCACCATGCAAGTGTGGTGCTCCATGTTCCGAATAAGGTTATGTTTTTGGGTCATATTTGCGTAGATAACTTGAGCATCATCCAAAAGCCCCGAGTGACTGCATGCACTTAGAAGAGAGAGGAGTGTGATCTCATCCGGACACACCCTATCTCTTTGCATCTTTTCAAAACACTTCAAAGCTTCACGACCTTGGCCTTGCTGGGCATAGCCACCAATCAGGGCATTCCAACCAACTCTGTCTCGAACTGGAAGCTTTTCCATCACTTCTATTGCTTTTGCAAGCATACCACATTTGGCATACATATCCACCAAAGCATTGCCAAGCACATTATCTTTCTCTAGCAAGCCTTTACTGATAATTTCATCGTGGATTTCTATGCCCTTGTCTATAGCTCCTATGTTTCCACATGCCCTCAAGGTGCAAATAAATGTCACGGAATCTGGACATAGACCTAATTGGCTTTGCAATCGTTCAAAATAATTTACTGCTTTGCGACCTTGCTCAGGCTCTTGAGCAAATGCGGTAATAATTGCATTCCAAGAAGCTATATTTCTTCCACGAAGATCTTCAAAAACTTCTTGTGCTTTCATAAGCATGCCACATTTGGCATACATATCCAATAAAGCATTTCCAAGCACAATATATTTATCCAACCAGTCTCTATTTACAATCTCGGAATGAATGGATTTGCCCTTATCTATTGCTCCTAAGTTGCCACATGCCTGCAAGATGCAAATGAAAGTGACCACATTTGGTGATAGACCCTCATTTTGCATTTGCTCAAAACAATTCATTGCTTTGTGATCTTGCCCATGTTGAATGAATCCATTGATTAGTGTATTCCACGAGACATGATCTCGAGCCATAATCTCTTCAAGCACTTCGTGTGCTTTTCTGAGTTCATCACATTTGACATACATGTTCACTAAAGCATTACCAATGACACTATCCTTACTAAGCCAACCCTTGCTTGCAATCTCCTTGTGGATTTGTTTGCCTTTGTCAATAGCTCCAATATTGCCACAAGCCTTTAGAATGCAAGTAAAAGCCACTACATCTGGAGAAATGCCCTCACTTTGCATTGATTCAAAACAATTTAGTGCATGTTGATCTTCCGCTTGGTCAACGTATCCTGATATAAGAGAAGACCAACCAACCACATTTCGAACAGGAAGGTCTTCTAGCACTTGTGCAGCTGTGACCAAATCGCCACATTTTACATACATATCTATCAATGCAGTGCCAATTATATCATTCTTCTTTAGAAGTCCCTTACTCACGATCTCATCATGAATACATTTTCCCTTGTTGATTGCTCCTACTATGCCACATGCCTTCAAGATACAAGTGAACGACACCTCATCTGGATGTAGTCCTTCACTTTGTAACCGATTGAAACTTATCAATGCTTCATGACCCTGCCCATGGTTGCAATAACCGTAAATTAAAGTATTCCATGAAAATATGTCTCGGAAAGGAAGTGTGTCTACCACTTCCTGTGCTTTTGTAAGCACACCACATTTGGCATACATATCTACCAAAGCATTGCCAAGCACGATGTCTTTCTCTAGCAAGCCCCTACTTATGATTTCTTGATGTATTCGTTTTCCCTTTCCGATAGCTCCTAACCTACCACAAGCCTTTAATATGCCGATCATGGTGACTATATCTGACAAGATTCCTTCAATTCGCATACGTTTGTAACAATCCAATGCTTCCTGGACTTGTCTTTGCTGTGTATAACCTCCAATAAGTGCATTCCATGAGACAACATTTCGTATTGGGATTTCGTCGAGAATTTCTCTTGCTTTTGCAGTAACTCCACATTTGATGTACATATCCACCAAAGCATTGCACAGGACAATATCCTTCTCTAACAAACCTTTTCTACTCACAATCTCAACATGGATTCGTTTTCCCTTATCAATATCTCCAATGGTTCCACAAGCCTTCAAGACGCAAACAAAAAAAGAACCTGATTCGGCATAGATGCCCTCATGTTGCATTTGTTCATACCATTTTAGGGCTTGATGACCTTGTCTATCTTGGACATACCCTGAGATCAATAAGGACCACGAAGAGAAGTTTCGGGCACACAGCTCATCGTGAGCTCGTTGGGCATCCAAAAGAGAACCACATTTCACATACATATCAACCAAAGCAATGCCCAATACAATATCTGTATCCGACAAGTCTTCTCTTCTATTCTGATCAACAATATGCCCATGGATGAGCTTTCCTTTCTTTATGTCTCCTATGGTAGCACAAGCTTTCAAAATGCAAGTGAATGTTACCAAATTCGGCGAAATAGACTCAGAATGCATTCTTTCGAGACACATTAGGGCTTGTTCACATGGACCCATTTGGGCGTATCCAGAAATAAGTGCATTCCAAGAGACTATGTTTGCAAATAAAAGCTCTTTCAGAATTTCGTGAGCTTCAACAAGAAGGCCACATTTGGAGTACATGCTTATTAGGGCGCTTGCTAGATAATGACTCCTGTCAAATAACCCTCTTTTGAGAAGATCAGCATGCAACGTATAGCCTTTGTGGATGCTCTTTTCCTTCCCACAAGCCTTGAGTGAGGCCACAATAGTGAAATGCTCTGTTTCTTCATTCATATTTGCTTTTCTTTGATAGCAAATGGATAATGGTTGCTTCTTGTTCTGTTGTTTTAAGATCTTCAAGAACCCAATGAGGATTTTGACCTAACCATCCAAAGATAGTAGAAAATCAGCAATAATTTTACAGGGAGACAGAGACAGAGACAGAGACTCCCTGGGAAAACATTGAGATTTTCACATGTAACCAAATCTATGAAGGGTTCTCAAGTTTCCATGGCTTGGGATGTAGTCTATGCTATCAATTAACACCAAATTATATGAACAAATATCTCCCCATTTGATTGAAGCTTTCCATTCTAAAACATCACACAATCTCAGGCTTCAATTTTTAGTTACAATTTTCCAAAACTTAGAGGTGATTGTAAGGGACAAATTGCCATGTTGATAATTGCTTAAAACATGTTGTGGTAGGTAGTAGGTTACTAGTGGGATGGCAACGGTTTGAACCAAACCAAACCGTGAAACCACGGCTTAACAGTTTAAACGGTTCCGTTCTGTTGGTTCAAATTTTTGTAAATGGTTCGGTTCGGTTCGAACCTTTAACGGTTTTCAATTAAAACGGTTTGAAATCGCAATTCAAACAACAGTTTTAATGGTTTGACAATTTAGAATTGACACTCGATAATTTTCTTAAATATTTTTTTGAACATTATAAGCCTAATTTTGATCATTTTGGAAGCAACACTAAATTTAGGCTCACCAAGAGACCAAGCTTCATAAGGAGAAGAATGCAAACATTTTTTTGAAACTCAAATTAGAAATGCCCTATGGCACTCCTTAGAAGAGTTGATCATGCAAGTTAGAATCAACTTCCAATTCAAACTTTATGTACCTTCTCAAATTCGTCTCCATTGAGATACTTCTCAAGAAATAAGTGTTTTACTTGCTGGCGAAAGGAGATATATGTCGTCAATTATGAGTGGTATATAGAGCAAAATATCCTAAGGTGTTTCCAAAAAAACGAATCTAACCGAGAAAGAGGTCATTGCAAAGAGAAAACAAGAATGGTTCAACTTCATGTGTAGTAAATACAAAGAGAAAACAAGATTTATTTTACACAAGCTAGAAGTATCTCATTTACAAATTACAAACACAAAAAAACGGCAATATCTTGGGTATATTTCAAGCAAAGGTGAGGTATTGGTAATATTTCTCCATTTACAGTAGGCTAGTAGATCAATATTGCCATAGTTTATCAATACTATCACAAATATGAGATTGCAACAACTTTCACACTACGATTCATCAGCCATACTCCCTCCATTATATCAAACCCAAGAAATTTTTGTAGTTGCAATTCAAAGAAGGGAAAAGTACCAAGATACCCCTGGAAGTTCCAAATTTACCAAAACTACCCATATGTCCAAAAAATTAGACTTTATAAAGTAATTATACACTCAAATCTTTGGTAAATAGGGCTAGTTCATGTCCATTTCTTCCATCTTGGGTAAATAGGGCTTGTAGATTTGAGTGTATAATTACTTTATAAAGTGTAATTTTTTGGACATAGGAGTAGTTTGGTAAATTTGGAACTTCCAGGGGCATTCTAGTAAATAGACGAACTTCTAGGGGTATCCTAGTACTTTTCCCTTAAAAGAATGATCAAGGGGAAACCTCTTACACTAATGTGGCAATATATGCCTATTGAGACCAATGTGTTATACATCTAGCTATATGAGCATTTACATGTACACATTTATTTTCTCGGAGATTGACAACATGCTTTTGTCTAAGAGTGATTAAAACTCATATATGCGGGATTGTATTTGCAATATTCCAAACCTATAATAGTTCACATGGATAAAATGACCAACGAAAATGACAATCTTTCGAGATGTCATCACAAATTGTGGAGTAAGGAACTTAGAATGCTCTAGGATCTCAATCTACACACAAACGATGGCATCAATGGAGCGAACATCCATTTGAATTCTTGGGACATAACATCAAGTGTGAACCTTGTTATGAGGCTGAAAGCAATCATTGGGTGATTTTAGACTAAAATATCATACAAACCATATTATTCAATAGTTTCTAGATGAGAAGTTGTTTTCGACCAACCATGCATATTGACGAGGATCTGGCATATCCTCTCTAACGTTTTTTACATTGATATTAAACTATTATAAATGCATGCTTTTTCACATGTAGAAAACACTAACATTTGAAATACATACCGACTTTGACGAAGGCAAACATAAAAGTAGGAGTAGTGCTAGGGGAGAGAGACAGAGACAAAGACAGAGACAGAGAGAACATTGTTTTATTATTGTCATATTGATAAACTTTAACACAATAAGTTATGATCTTATATCAAACTTTAACTAACAAGGAGTTATGAGTTATATTAATTTATTGTTTGCTACCCCATAACTCCTAGGATCTTCTCAATTCTCATGCGACATATCAAGACCTCGTTATCCAATACATTATGTAACACAAACACTTGTTTCTCCCCTCGTGAAGTTGTTAAAGGTAAGTACATGTAGGGCTACTATTGGCGGGATCCAATGGTGTGCACCCTTCATAGATTTGGTCTTATTTTCAGGCATTGAATCTCGACCACTTATTGTCTCTTTCCTTGTCTAATAACAATGATGTTATATCCCTTGATGTTTGGATCAACACTAACAATCTAATATAGGTCATAATGACTTTTTGCTCGTGAACACAATATTGATTGGAAGGAGGTCAATCAAACTTATGAATAGGAGGATCCTTGGCTCTCATCATCATTATCGAGTGATCATCACACTCGGAGTCTAGTGTTTTACACTTGACACCTATGAGCCAATGGTATAAGACTATGTAATTAGGGCTGATGCCAATTCACTCATTATTAGCTCCCAAGCTCCGAAATGAGCTCATGTTCGCTAAATGGAGCCACATGTCTGCTTCATCTGATTCTAGGCTAAAGAACAATTCCAGATATGGGCGTCTTTAGCCTTCGAAGGTGCAATAAGGCTTTCGCCCTCAATATTGATATATTGATACTGATACTGATACACATGGAGCTCATGTTCGCTAAATGGAGCCACATGTCAGCTTCATCAGATTCTAGGCTAAAGAACAACTCCAGATATGGGCGTCTTCAGCCCTCGAAGGTGCAATAAGGCTTTCACATTCAATATTGATATACTGATATTGATATTGATATTGATATTGATACGCATACGCATACGCATACACGTACACGTACACGTACACATACACATACACATACACATACACATGAAATGTTTACTACGAACGAGTTGACACGAAATAATGCATGTTGGGAAACCTCATCCAATCCAACCACTTTCAAACATAACATACTCCTGAGAATGTGATAAGATTCATGGGGTTATATATGTAAATAATTGGAATTTAGGGTTTAGTTTTCTATTTTGGGAAGCCTGCATCAGAGTGGGCTATTTATGTAAATGAATTGAATTTAGGGTTTAGTTTTGTAAAGTGAGTATTTTTCATTTTTACCTCCACATGGATATGGCCCATGGGATAGCTCCCTTCTAACCTAATTCCTGCACCAAATCTCTAATGTCCTTTCCCAAACCCTAATCTCTGCAGTAACCCAAACCCTAATTTAGTTTATGGGGAAGCTCTATCCCTTCCTCTGAGTAGCAACCCCAAGCTCCCACTCATTCCTTCTACTCAATCCTGCTTGGAGAAACCCTAGTTTCTGATGCATACACAGCTTCAATTTGAAGAAAACCCTAAGTTTCGAGCCATTCTGATTTAGGTCAGGAAACCCTGATTTCTGAAAAACTCATACTATTCTTATTATTATTTCTCGAGAACTCTGGAAGAATTTCGTCTGGAACCTCTCATTTCTGAAAAATTCTGATAATGAAAGCCTACATTTCTGAGGAAACCCTAATTCATGTACAACCCTAGAGAAATCTATTTTCTTCAGGATCCGAGACATCCAAACAACTGCAGAATCCAAGAACCCTAACTGCTGCGGGATCCAAGAAACCCTAGATGGAGGTGGAGGCCCATCCTCCCATCAATAAGCCCAAGATCCCACCATTCTTTCCCTGCAACTTTTCTCTCATGGAGAAACGCCACATCCTCTTCTTCCCAGCAATGCTCGCCGGCTCTTTCGTCCTCTACATTGCTTTTTTCTCTCCATCTTGGCCCTCTTTCTCATCATCGCAATCTTCTTATTCAGAACTAACAGTGAAATCGAAACTTAACGAAGTTTTGATTGCAGAACAGAGATCGCTCGCTCTCCTCGATCAACAAGCTCGAGAGCTTCTTCATATCTCTGATAGTCTTGCTAGCAATAGTAGTGGCACTGGCCATGGACAAGCATTTCTTAAATCTCAGATAAATTCTCAAATCAGACTTAACAGAGAAATCCAAGAGGTAAGAACTCTGTTTTTTCGTATCTCATTAACTTTCTGGCTTGATCCAGGAATGCGACATTTCCATTTTAGAAATTTGGGATTTCTGATGTTTTTCTTCATGATTAGGTTAAAAACAATTCACTGTAAATATCAGAAAAGAAGATTTAAAATAGATTTTGAAGATGGGAGCTGGAATTTGTGAATGCTTTTCTTCCTTTTCTTTATTTAGGTTTGGAAATAGTTTGATAAACAAATGAAAACTGAGAGAAACCGTAAATAGTAGAAACAGGCTGCAGTTCATTTCAACGTTTTCCTTCTTAGGTTAGGTTTCTTGATCGAATGAAAATCTCAGGGAAACTTGGGGAATTAAAGAAAACCATGGGTATATCAGGATTTTTTTGTCTTACAGCTACAGAGAAACTCAGAGAATTGGCTGTAGAATGTCCAGATTTATTTGGGAGGGAAATCAGAAAACACTAACCTATGCTAATCATTAGAAACTAAGGAAACCGAGCTTCAAATGGCAGGTCTTATTGTCACCATATCAGACGAATGGAACCATTGGATCTTATGGTGAAGGTCTCTCTACTTGCCAGACTGTGGATAGCATCAAATATAAAGTTAAAGAAGGGCTCACATGGATCCCAAAACATGACAAATTTCTCTTTGCCATATGCACATCAGGTCAATTCTCAAACCATCTTATATGCATCGAAAAACATATGTTCATTGCTGCCCTTCTCGGTAGAGCTTTGATCCTTCCTAGCCCTGAATTTGACTACAATTATGATAGAGTGCTCAACATATCTCATATGCAGAATTGTCTCGGTGGGAAACAAGTGATTCAGTTTGATGAATATCTACACTCCCACCATAACAACCTACATGTGAACAAATTTTTGTGTTATATGCATGGATGCTATTTGGATGCTGACCATGAAGAGAAGTTAAAGAAGATTGGAGTAACTTGGGACAAGAAAGAAGATGTTTGGCCAAAGGATCCTAAGTTTCCATCTCATCCTCATGCATCAGAAATAGTCAGTAAATTTAGTTGTGATGATGATGTGATTGGTATCGGAGATGTATTCTATGCCGATGTTGAAGCTGAGTGGGTTGGCCAAGCTGGAGGTCCCCTTTCACATACGTGCAAAAGCCTTTTGCAACCTCATAACTACATTGTTGCTACTGCTGAGAGGTTCATTCAAACATACCTTGGGAAAAATTTTGTAGCTCTTCATTTCAGACGTTATGGGTTTCTATCTTTCTGGTAAGCATTGACTATCCTTCCGATATTTTGGTTGTTACTGAGTAGAGATGTGTAGTATACACGTAACGAGCTTGATTCCTCTAGATTTTCTGTTTGTGTTTTCTTTCTATTTAGTTGGGAAGTTTTCTAAAGTTGATATATTCAAAGCCCTTGGATTTCTTTGGGTGGCTAATTTGAAATTGTTTGCATCGTAATTGCTGCATTTATCTTCATCATCTTTAACCAAGTTTTTACTAAAGCAGTGTACAAGACTAATTCAGGTTTCCTTCAAAGAGCTCACAAGTCAACATGAAAAATGTCATTTGATGCTAGGTGTTTCTTATTACAACTGCGAATGCATTGGGATATTGACATAGACCATGTGTAAGGCTTATGTGTACTCCCTGATGTCTGGCGGCCACAGTTTGGAGGAAATGATGTAAAACTTGCGTGTACTCCACAATGACTGGCGACTACAGTTTGCATGAAATTGTTTTTAGTATTGACTTGATCTGCATAGGGTTGTGAAGTTGGCTTCAGTTCATATTTTTTGTTTTTGTATGTCTTTTATAGTAATATGCATATTTACTTCAAAAGTAAAAACCGGAAGATAGGTAGATTTTATTATTGTCTTTGGAGTTCAAATATGAACTATGAGATCAAAATTTTAACATTTTCACATAATACATGTGAAAGTAAGTAATGACTCTCGATGTTAACTTTACTAATGAATGTTGCAATAGAGAGTGCGCATTGTGATTGTTCGAGAAATACGTGCTAGGATTGGGTTTGGTCGAAGATGTCTGGAAAGCAGTCATATGTGGTCAAAGGCAGAGCATTGTATCAATGAGTGATACGGAAAGTCCCGACCTTGTTTAAGGCAATGTGTGCATAGTCGACTACTCTCATAACGTGTGTTCCAATGCCCCATCTCACATCATATTGAGTGTGACCAAACTTGCATGGAAGCAATGATCTGACGGCAGACAACAGGATGGACTCTAACATGTATTAATGTGCGGTTCCCCAGTTCGATGGGGAATATGATTGTGATGAGAGAGAGAGAGAGAGAGAGAGAGAGAGAGAGAGAGAGAGAGAGAGAGAGAGAGAGAGAGAGACTGTGGTTGTCATTGCTGGACCAGTAACGAGAACAGCAAAAAAGGCTACAAATGCTTTTTCTACCCGATTCCTCAAGCAGCACAATGCATCCTGAGGACAGTCAGCTCGACGTCGGCACGAGTCATCTACCTCTCGACTGATGCTCAAGAAAGCGAAACTCGCCTCTTGCAAAGCTTGCTATACCAGAGTGGCATGAAGATCTCACTCGTCCAAAGGCCTGACCATGATAAGGGAGAAAAGTGGGACTCACCACTGCAAAGGCATGGCTTGCTAAATGATAAAGAGGTATATCCCTTTTCTTCCTTGATTTTGGTTCTCAGATCTTTATGTAGTTTTCATGCTTAAATCTTTCTCCGATTGAGCTTTACTTGCTATATGGATGAAATATCATGTGACATGATTGTAATATTTTCTGGGTCTCATTGGCCAATTTGTTTGGGCCTTGTAGAGATATTAATATCTTTCTTTCATGTTGGTAGAGGAAAGTTTCAGTATATAGTTGAATTCCTTGATGATGTTTTCTATGTAGAAATTTGTGCATGGTTTATTTTGTTGGTAATTTCTATGCTGGAGAAAATAATTTATTTTCCATGCAGAAACTTACATGCTTTATTGTGTAGGTCATTTCTATGCTAGACAAGACCTTGTTTACATGCAGAAACTTACACATGCTTTATTGTGCAGGTAATTTCTATGCTAGACAAGACTATTTGTGCCATGTCAAGCTCTTTTGTGGGTACACCAGGCTCTACCTTCTCAGTAGATATTATGCGGATGCGAAATGAATGGAGCACTTCTAGCACATGTGATCAATATTTATGTGAGGGTGAGGAACCAGATTTTATAGCGAGTTCTGATTGATCTCTGTTATTATTTTGTTACACAAATATATGATAATTAACATGTGGGTTTTCTTGTACATAAACTTGCCTCTGAACATCAGTTGTCACAGTTTTCATGTTGTATTTTACAAAAATTAAACTAGTTAAGGTCAGTTGCCAGTCCTACACATTTCCTGGACAGTAAAATATACATATCTACAACGAGGATTCAAAAAATTGTACTGCATAGTTTGAGGGTCTTTCTCCAAGCATGAATCAAATTTGAAATGGTCTTTAATTCTTAGTTACATATTTATAAATGCATTTAGTAAATCTAGGGGAAGTTATTCATATGAAGCATCTATTAACTGAAAATCTAGGGGAAGTTACGCATATGACAATAGAAACAATGATTGTTATAACTGAAAATATGTGGTATGAAAACAGAAAGATAGTTGGACTTTTTTTTGGAAAAGAAAGATAGTTGGACTTGAGTTATTGGAACCAAGGATTTTAAATCAAAGTTAGGGTGGACTGCCTGTCTTTGAACCAAATTTAAAGATATATTTGTTTGTCTTGTAATTATGGTAAGGATTTGGAGAAAACTATAGAATCAAAGCCTTCAATGAAATGATAGAACATGATATATCAATGCATTATATAGGCCAAAAGAAACCATTACCTACAACCCAAAGAAATTATGCCCAAGGCATGATCTTGTACAACATCATCTGATATTTACAATTGTATATACAATCACAACAAAGTATGTACAAAGTAGTTTCAACATCAAATGCCTATCTTGTTCTTTATGATAATCCTATAGCTACTTGTGTTTTATTTTATTTAATGAAATGATACTTGTTTTTTATTAAACAAATAAATGATATATTGGGGTGATTAATACAAATCAATACATAATCAAACTTTGCTTTGAGTTGTAGCTGCTCCATTTAACTCGATATTAGCAGTACAGCTATCAGCTCCTTCTAGCTCTCTATTAGCAATACAGAAACAGAAAAGCTAATGTAAACATGCATTTTGCAACTCTCAAAGCTTATGAGGAGTGTGAGAAATGGTATTAAGTTATATTGGTAGGGATATTTTAAGACACCAAAATACCAAGGTGGATTGCTGTGTTATAGAAAAGAATGTAAGCATGCAATAAAAATGGTTCCGAGTGATCCTGGTAGGTATCTTTTCAGATTGGGGAAAACACAAGAGTATCCATTTGCAGTATGAATTCACTGCTACAGAGGTTTTTTGTGGTAATTTTGAGAGCTTAGGGTTATCCTGATTGCACATTATAGAAGAGAACAAAGCTCCAGATGCATGAATCATAAATAAATGACAGATAAAAAAAGGATTGGGGAGCACTAGATGCATGGAACCAAATCCCCAAACGTGATATGAATACACTACATTTCTGAGCTTTCTACTGATGCAAATTTGAACATCTTGAGATATTTCTAATGCTGATTAGTAGTTCTTATATGCAATGCAAAAATGAATTTTTTGGCTTCTAGTAGTTCTTATCCCCTGGTGATATTGCATAACGAATGCCATAATTGCATAAGGAAGTTACATGTAGAGTTACAGAGTTATGTCATAGGGAATAAATGTTTATGATTACCTCTGTAAATTGCAACTGCTGACGAAATATGGTGAGTTCAAGGTCCTCGCTACATTCACAATACAAACGAGGTGAGATGAAATGAAAGATTCATGGTCTATTCTACGCATACAATAAATATTGCTATAAATACCTGTCAGTTCAAGTTCCGTCTAGTTCAATTCTTAAAAGGAGAATTACACCCATTAAAGAAGATACGTGAAAAATTTCCATTCACAAGCATGAAGAATAATATAAAGCTGAACTAGACCCCAAGTCACCCAAGCAGCAAGTGCAGGAAATAAAGGTTTCCAATTACCTCTGTAAACTCCAATCGCTGAAGATGTCTAGCAAGTTCTTGGTCACTGGTACATGCATAAAAAAATGCAGAGAGGTGTCATGAAAGCTTCATTGCTTTATATTGTACGCATACAATAAATGCTTAACACTGAGTCAAATGTTGCCCCTGCATACCTGGTGGTCGATGTCTCTACTTGCCTTGATATATCCATTAAATGAGAGGATTATCCATTAAATGAGATATATAGAAAAATGTTCTGTATTGAAGCATTGAGAAGTAGTAAAAAGCTGCACTAAATTCCAAGTATCTCAAACTGCAAGTAAAGGTAGTAAAGGTTTCCAATTACCTCTGTAAAGATTGCATTTTGATCATCCCCTTGTACAAATGTACCTATCACAGATGTTGTATGTGAATCAACCTACACCATGAGATTGCCAATTCAAACCCATCAAAGATATTCACGACAATGTAATTGTGAAGGTCAGGTGACAACTTTTCTGATTTCTGTGAAAATGAACTTCATCTTTATCTTGTTTCTCAGAAAGAACCATGTTAAATGAGGGGAATAGATTTTCCTCAAATGAATACACAACAAAAAACTTGTTTCTTGTGCATTTCACAGTTTTAATCTTCCCTTTTGAAGCCTTAATGAGTAGAAAATAACTTTGATGCCAACATGTAATTCTCAATTGATCTCATACCACAGTGAACTTCTCCCAAACAAGGCAAGATCTGTTCAAGCAGCGTTGATCTGTAACAAGTAAATAAAATTGTCCACCATACTGAAACAACAAAATGAACATGAGTAGCATGAACTTGGAGGCCCCATACAAGGAGTGAGAAAAGCTCTCACATACCCCCAATGTCATGTTGAAGTGATTATTTCGGTAAGAAACACAAAGCCCTTCTTGGAGACACCTGGGAAGCATATCACTCCTTGTAAACATTATTGCTATTTCAACTTGGAGTTGTTCTTGTATATCCCCTATATGAACGTGTTGTTGCACAAGACGAATATCTAACAGATCACAGACTCTAGCAGATCAAAGACAATATATATACTGCATGAGTTAAAAAAAGTATCCTCTACACTATCCAAATTTGACAATCTTTAAGGGAATGACAAATAAATACTCACTTCTTCAAGCGAACATCGGCATTTAAACCAGCTGCTAAACAAGGAAGCAATTCAATTGCTTCTGATATGTTTTGTTGTAGGCCTTCGACCTGTTTTGTGTATATAAATCAGTTCAGTTAAAAATTCATTCTCGAACAAATAAGGTGTACATTTGATCACCAGAACACATGCCAAACAGAAATATCATAATGATGTGTTTGACTCATTTACGACAGTTTCGCTATCCTTAGAAAAATCACACAAACAATGTGAAAGGGCAAGATAATAAACAAATTGAGGATGTAACATATGTAGAGCAAGTTGGGGAAAATGGGCCCAAAAAAAGTCTACCATGAGGGGATAGCATAATAGAATTCTGAGCCTAGTTAAAACATCTTATAGAAGTATGAGTTATCTGGTGTCTCACCATCATTAGTATCTGCATCAAAACTACAACTACAGTTTATTTTAAACCTCAGTTTTGATTCATGTTCACTCACATTTGCCAATCTATGTGTGCATCATCTGAAGTGGATTGTAATGATTTTGAGTATGAACTTTTAGTCCCATAGTCTTTCAAGGCATACCTTGGATGTAGTAGATGGGATCTCCTTTTTCCATCTTATTTTGCAGTTTTGTATTTTAGCTCACTGAGTTTGGATTAGATTTCATGTGATATATTAAAATTTTATATGATGTTTTGTTTTTTCTTTCTTATACTTTGAAAAAGAGCAAAGGTTTACGTCTATGTTCTTTTTGGTTTTATAAATCAATTCTTCCACCAGATGAATGAGAATAGCCGAGGCTATTTCAGTAGTGCCAGGACGAAGTTTTAATTTATTCTGCAGCAGCAAAACATTGCCTGCAAGGGAACCACATAATTCATAAGCTTTCAAATGAAGCATTCATCTTAGACCACAAAAGCATGAAGGTCGTCGACTATGCTTACATGACATTAGCTACCAAGAGTAGGAGAATGGAAAAACTTACCCAAAATAAAAGAGCAAATGCATGAATACATGTGTGCAAGAAAACAGCAGAAATCCGATGACTTGTATATCCTACATAGCTAGTAGCTACTATTGCTATTGATGAAGGGCTTAGAAATGCGGATGATCGATTTCTCCTATATAGAACCATGCAATGTAAAACCCTAAACCCTAAACCTTAAACCATTCCGAATGAAATGTTTCGCTTATTAAATGACACCGATGACGAGCTTACAAATTGCTAGAAGAGCACATGGACCGGCATAATTTTGTAAGATGAATAGAACATCTCGGCCGAGAAACTTCGCATGTTTCGTCTTGTAAATAACATTGGTCACCTGACTAGAGCTACCTTCTTTTGGATTCATCAGCATGCACCACCTGGTTGCCATGTAAAGAAGATTTTAAGATCATTGTGAAGAGGACGATGTAATGTAATAACCCGATGTTACCCATATTTGTTAAGTATGATTTGTATCATAAGCCGAAGCTTCGGTCTATGTGCTTTTTGTTTCTTTTGTATGGATGACATATTTCATGACATGACATGAGGATTGTAATTTTAGTTTACAAGGATATGTGGTAACCTATTGGTCTATCAATACAAGGTCATGGGTTCAAATCCTTAAAAAGACACCATATATATATTGCTTCTCCTAATTGGCATGTCAAATTAACGACCTCATGATCTCCAAACAGTTTAGTTTACACAGAAATTTACAATTCTGTATATGTGTGTGCGGATAACTTCCTTTCTCAATTAGAGAGACGATCAGGGGCCACAAGAAGAAGAGCATACCTGAGACAATGAGCTTGATGGGAATCGCCTGTTATTATTTGGGTCGGATTTGACAGATGGGCAAAAAGAAATGGGCAATTTGTACAGAAGAAGAAGAAGAAGAAGAAGAAGGATTGTACAGAAGCAGAGATGGGGGTTTTTCTTTTTATACAGTGAGGAAGCAGGAAGAAGGTAGTAGTGAGAGCTCCATCCATGGTGGAATATTCCTTCCATCTTGACCAAAATATAGCCACAAAAGGTCAAGATGAAGACCAAAATATACCCACAAAAAGTCAATAAATCATATGTTATGTGGAAAAACTTGACTTTCATGTACATATCTATGTGTCTTAGATGTAATACTTGTTTATTATTATTATTAATAAGAATTCCTCTTTATTTATTCATTTTCCTTAAATATTTCTTTAACACGCTAATTAATTTGTCAAACCTTTATTTCATTAAGATTCTAATCTTTTGAGTACATCTTTTTTTTTTCCAGATCGTCTTGTTCTTCTGAACAATTAACATCTTTCTTTCTAATTATCGTCTTGTCTCTAATCTTTTGACCGCTATATCAGGAGATGGGCATCAATTAACATATTCTGAACGACAAGTCCTTGGACTTGGCTCAAATTTTCTTATCTCTTCTAAGTTTTTTTCTCTTTGGGTTTCTTTCACGTTAATTAAGATTCTAACATGGGGGGGGGGTCTCTAGGTGAAAGCAAACGTTTGTTGCTTTTAGGGGTTTGATTCTCCTAAGGCTTATTCTTGCTTTTAATAACTAGATCTATAAAGTAATTTGCAAATGATTGACGAACCACAAGTTAATTAATTTGGAGATTCACTATAGATTGTACATTACATGATCTTGCTTATGCCGCAAGAGAAGCAATATATCTCTTTCAAGCTAGTCTTTATTTCAATTTCAATTGCTAAATAATTTTAAAATTAATCTAGTTATTAATATTATAATTTCTAATTTTGGATTTATTTTATTTTCCTATTTGTGATTATGTTATCTAATTTGTATTTGATTTATTTTCTTAATAATAATATTATTGTCTTAATATTGTTAAGTTTACTTTATATTTATTAATTTATTACTTTACTAATATTCTTATTTTATTTTTAATTATTATTGTAAATAAATATTTATTTTATTTCCTTTTTTAATGATATTTAGTATACTAATATTATTATCTATAAAATTTTAATTATAATGATTTAGTTGTTCAATGGTGACAACAGAAGATGGCTGGCAATGTTGTCGTGTCAAATCACGTCGCGTATAAGAGCTTGGCGTGTCCGGGCGGAACCGCTGGAGTTCTGAACCAGGAGAGTGGAAATAAGAAGATGAAATAGAAGAGTGGGAAGTTGAGCCGGAAATATCTCAATAGTCACGAGTGGTTTGCAGCCCTACCCGTGAAGACAAAAAACCTTATATCGTTCCACCTACGTAACCAAATTCAGACTGTGTACAAACACAGATTGGAAAGCCCTCTGGAAGAGCTTTCCAAAGAGCTATAGAACGTCAAAAACAGACGTAAGAATTGAGAGTTATGAAGAAAATACCGTACAACGCTACTCCTCAAACGCAGACGAAGAAGAAATGCCAAAATAGGAAAAATCACTATTTCTTCGAGAGAAAAACCCTTTACAAAATAGGACTCTCTGATTGTTGGCCCCCCCCCCCCCCCCCAATCCATGACAATAATCCTCCCCTCTTATACTAAATCGACGTCATTACATGTAGGCCATGTGGCACACACCTAGAGAAGCTTGTGCATGTGCACGATATAAAGCATGTGGGCCATGTGGCACACATGTAGAGAAACTTTGCATGTGCGTTATATGGTGCACATGAAATACATTGCATGGTTTTGACTACACAACATTTTTTCCAAAATAATGCAAATAAATCCCTAAGAACAATAATACTAAAGAACTTTGAGTCTAGAATGTAAATCAACTCCAATGAGTTGAATTAGGTGGATCTCCAAGGAGTGATGGGTCACTGAACCAAGTCGAGATGCGTGGTTGTAGTTGCGGCAAGTGTGGAATCGTGGTGGCACCAATCGGCCGTATCCCTTTATGACACGGTCGTATCCCTTTATGACATGCACCCCCTCCTAACCTGCACATCCTCCGGTATGTGCCAAGTGGAGAAAATTCAACCAAAGTCTTCTTTCCTTTTATTTGAACATTTGATGCATGCTAATCATCTTCATTCAATTCCGGAATCGACATGAGAGACATCTTCTCCCCTTCAAACTTCTTGTTTACATTCTCTTCTAGATGAGTATCATGTGATGAAACTATCGTTACCACTTCTAATTGGATACTTGTAGTTGCCACGTCATGGACCACCTCTTCTTCAACATCTTCTTCCCAATTCGAATTAGCTTTCACGGATCATTCATCCTGCAAAATGTCGGGAACAAGAGAGACTCTTTGTTTAAAGAGTTTAATTCATTTACCAGCAATCGGAATTCGAAGAAGAGTTCCATCAAATTCTGACAAGATATATGTTCCATTTTATCGGACTTATACCACTCGATACGGCCCAAACCATCGATGAGAGAATTTTCGAATAGATTTGTGTTGATGCTCAAGGCTACTATCAAACACCAAAACCCAATCTCCTTTTTCAATGGGAATATTCCGAACTCGATGTCTCTTGTCAAATCGATCCTTATTCTTCAATCGAACTTCTTGTTGTTTCCTGGCAGCTTCAGCTATATCCTCCGGACTATTCTCTAATTGCCGAATTCGAATAGCCAACAAATCTTCACGTTCCATCTGATCTTCCCAAGGTAAAACTCCCCAAGTGGGAATCATCCGCTCCGTAGGCATAATAGGCTTCTGATCAAAAAGTAGTTCCGATGGCATAAATCCTGTAACAGAGTTGTGAGTGCATTTATTAGCCCAGAGAGCATAAGGAAGCATGTTAGGCCACATAGAAATTCGGCCATCACATGCTTTGACCAAAGCTTTCACAATCGGACCATGGCCCCTTTCCACTTTACCATTTCCCTCCGGATTGTATGCAGTAGTCAAAGTCAATCGGATCCCGAATCTTTGGAAGAACATTCGAGCCTCATCTGAATCAAGCTCCCCTCGATCTGTTACAATCTGCCCAACATTACCATATCTACAAATTACATCCTCTAATAAAAACTTTAGAACGGCCGATGCAAACTTGTTTCGGAGAGGTCTTCCTTCCACTGGGTTGGACAAATCCTCTCGAGCAAGAACCAAGTATTTCATTTGATTTCGACCAGAGGGCATATGAACTATATCCACCATCCACTTATAATGTAACACATGTGAGTACGTCATATGTAGCTCATCTCTCACCCTATAATCAGAATACATTTGACATTCAATGCATGATTCCACATACCTTTGGATATCCGCATACATTCCCTTCCACCAATACCGATCCTTAATCTTCGAAAATGTGTTGACCACTCCTTTATGTCCAGCCCAATGACTATCATGAAAATCAGAAATAATCTTATCTTTCTGAACCTGTAAACCGATAGCTCGAGTTGGAGGATCCTTAACTTTCTTTGCAAGTCTCCAAAGATATCCATCCTTCAAGAGAAACCTATAAGCCTTCTTCCTGAATAGCTGAAAATCCTTTGGTGTCCAATCAGGGCTTCCTTCTTGCACTTGTAGGAATTTCCCGATTTGCAATAGCTCGCCTTCATATTCCTCCTCTCTAAATTCAGGCACATGCAAACCAATCTCATTACAAAAGAATCCATAATTTATCAAAATCATCCTCTTCCTCCAGAGAAGACGGCTCTAGAATAGTCCGTGCTTGGGACAACATATCATCCATAACATTGGTTTTCCCTGTAATGTGTCGGATCTCTAGGTTAAATGTTTTAATATAGGCAATCCATCTCAACATGGATATATTTGTAGAAGAGCATCCTGAAACCATTCCAAGGATCGACAGACAATCCATCTCAATAACCACTTATGATCCAATCAAATAATCCTTGTCTGCTTTAATCGCAGAAACTATGCCCCACAACTCTCTCTTTATTTGAGCATACCTTCTTTGTTGATCATGTAAAATCTTTATGCCAAACCGAATAACATATCAATCTCTAGTTTCATCCTCTTGATTAATAACCCATCCAATTCCAGTCGGACTTGCATCCACAGTCACAAAGATAGGTCGACCTTGCTCATATATAGGTCGTTGCAAGGCTGGTGCAGATGACAAAAGTATCTTAATCTTCTTCATGGTCAATGTATGCTCCTCCTCCCATATAAACCTTTGTGTTTTCCGCAATAACTTATATAAGGGATCAGCAATATGTGCAAAATGTGGAATCCAAATATGATAAAAAACACATGCACCTAAAAACCGTCTTACTTCTTATGTTGACTTGCAGATATCCTCCATTGCATTGATGCCGTCCACCTTGCCTGGATTAGGTTTCCGACCATAGGGGCCACACAAATGTCCCACAATCTGCACTTCAGATCTACCAAAACTTTATTTTTCTCCAGAAATTGTCAAATGTGCCTCCTCTAAATTCTTCAATATGTCTTCACAATCTGCTATATGATCTGAGACGAATTTCCGACATCCATCCGACCCAACTTCTTCATCCTTCTCCTCTTCTAGACATCCTTTAATCGGAATGTCATCCAAGAAAGGCATTGTTCGATGAGGAATGTGATCCCTGAGCACCTTATTCATTGCGTTCATCATATGAGCGACAGAATTAGTTGCGCCTTGTGATAAAGTACACATTCGAACCAACCCAATAGGTGTACGCATTGTAGTAATATCCCTACTATCCAAAGAAAGCTGAAATTGATCATATCCGGAATACAAATCAGCCATGGAGTAGATAACTCTACCTGCAAAAGATTCTGCGAAGGAATCCACGACGGGACCAACTCCTGAATTCCGAATCGTTACTTTGTTAACTGGTTGGAGATCTTGAATGAACCTGAGAGATCTGTTCTTTTTTGGTACTGTAAACCACCAGTTAGAATGCGGAGCATTCGAAGGCTCCAAGATACCCATCTGCACCTTCTCTTTTAGCAACTCAATGAGTT